>NC_035167.2:21938473-22153795 GCF_001659605.2 Manihot esculenta
CCATTCGCCTAATATAATTAATATACTAAATTTTACCACTTAAAAAATTGATATATTTAAACGATACTATGATAAAACATAATTCTCTTTCTCTAATACCACCACTACTATTAGGGGTGTGCATTCGATCGGTTCGGTTTAAAACCGAACCGAACTGAATAAACTAAAAATCAAAATTTTAGCGTTTATGAAATTCGAACCGAACCGATTTTGATCAGAACCGAACCGGTCTGATTCGGTTCGGTTTGATCGGTTTTAATTTTTAATAATTTTTTTATTTTTTACACTTTATTTTTAATATTTTAAAATTTAATTAAAATATTTTAATTTTTATATGATTTAATTTCTCTATATTATTGAAAAAATATATTATTATCACTAATCAGTTCGGTTCGGTTTTTTCGATTTTTTTCTAATCAAAACCGAACCGAACCGAAATAACCGAAATTTCTAAAATTAAAAACCGAACCGAAATATATAAAAAACCGAATCAAAATTTTAAATCGATTCGATTCGATCGATTTTCTCAGTTTGAATCGAATACTGCTCAGCCCTAACTACTACTCCAATCCACCACTATTAAAATTTAATAAATTTTATTTTTTAAAAAATATAATATTTTAACAGAATTTATTATTATATATTAATAATATATAACAATAAACGCTATAATTGAGTTTAATGGTGTATTAATTCGTGCTTATTATTATTTTGAATTTAAAATTTTATAAAAAATATTTTATTTCTTTTAGTATGAAGTTAATTTATATAAAAATATTATTTTATAAAATAATATTATATAATATTAATATAAAAATTTTAATATCCGCACAACTTGTGAATAAACGAGTAATTTATTTATATGGTCTATCAAGACACTAATTTTTTATTTAAAAAAATAACTCTTTAATAATAAATTAAAAAGAATACTTTAAATTTTTTGATATAAAATAATTTTTACTCGTTGAAAATATTAATAAAATTTTTATCTCACAAAAGTTTATTATTAAAAAAATAATATAATACGGAAATATTAATAAATTTTTTATCTAAAAAACTCAAAATTAGAAATAAATAACTTAACTAATAAGTTTTTGTTTCAAAAAATTAATTATTAAAAACAAATAATATAAGATTTAAAAATTAATAAATTTTTATCTCAAAAAATGTATTATTAGAAATAAATAAATTTAATATTTAGAGGTTAATAAGTTTTGTTTTAAAAAATTAATTATTAGGAACAAATTATATAAAATTTAGAGACTAATAAATTCTTGTTTAAAAAAAATTCATTATTACAAATAAATAATACAAATTTTAAAAACTAATAAATTTTTATCTCAATAAATAGTTATTAATAATAAATATTTATATTTTATTTTATCTGAGACAATACTCTTAGTTATTGATAATTATAATATTTATATAAACTTATTGCTCTTATTAAATGTATAGCCATATTTTTATTATTAATTACTCATTGTTATTATTACAAAATATTAATAATTTTATATTTTTATTTTAATTTAAATATTGATTTTCAATAGTAAATTATATTTAATCAATCTATAATATTTTTATTTTTTTAATAATAAAATTAAAATAAAATATTATATTGAAATAGCAGCAGGATGGGACCACAATGGGGTGGGGATTGCTCCCTCCATTCCCGCCATATGGAGCGGCACAAATGAGTTTGTGTATAAATTTTCTTTATCTTTTAATTTCTTTATTTTAGTTTTATCAATATAAAATATTAATTTATTTATTAAAAAAATTAAATTATATAATAAAAATTTAAGTTTTGAACGTACCCATTACACCTCCTCAACACAGGAAAATACAACGTAGAAATACTCTAAAATATTAGTACTATACAAGAGTGAGCATACCGTTGGATTTGATTTAAAATCAAATCGAATTAAATGAATTAAAAATTAAAATTTTAATATTATAAAAATTAAATCAAATCGATTTTGATTAGAAATTAAATTGAATTGAATCAGTTTAATTCAGTTCGGTTTGATCAATTTTAAATTTTAATAATTTTTATATTTTTTACTTTTTATTTTTAATATTTTAAAATTTAATTAAAATATTTAATTTTAATATAATTTAATTTTTTTATATTATTAAAAATAATATATTATTATTACTAATTAATTCGGTTTGATTTTTTTAATTTTTTTAATCAAAATTAAATCAAATCAAAAAAATTAAAATTTTTAAAATTAAAAATTAAATCTAACCGAATTAAAATAAATAAAAAATTAAATTAAAATTTTAAATTAATTCAGTTTGATTAATTTTTTCAATTTAAA
Source organism: Manihot esculenta (assembly GCF_001659605.2). Lineage (NCBI taxonomy): Eukaryota > Viridiplantae > Streptophyta > Magnoliopsida > Malpighiales > Euphorbiaceae > Manihot > Manihot esculenta. The sequence goes on from NC_035167.2 coordinate 21,940,795, forward strand.
TACTATGAGACCTAATACTAATACTATATTGTATTAATTCTGGTCCATCCTCACATATTTTTAGATCAAACAAAAACTAGCAATACCGTACCATCACCGCTACCGCTGGATTTACACAAAGCCAAGACGGATTATGGACCCTGAAATTTTTTAACTTACTTTGGAATATTCATATAATTTTTCATTAACTTCAGAAAAATTATTATTAAATTCTTTAAATTTTAAAAATTTTATTAATTCGTTTCTATTTAAAAATGACCTAATTAAAAAAATCTTTATATTTTATGATATTAAATTTTTAGCATTTCTATATATCTTATTTTAATTTATTTAAATTTAAATATTATTTAGTTCATTTAATAAAATTAAAATAAGTGATTAATTTTTTTATTTTAAAAATAAATAAAACAATTTGATTTATAAAATATAAATATATTTTACTAATAAATTTTTTAAAAATTTCATGATTTAATACTAATTGTTTTATAAATAAAATACCTAACCCCTAATACTATTCTTACAGTAATCATCCATATGCCTCTCCATCTTTATTTCTGTGCAATTTAAATTTTTTTTTATTTTTAAAATTTCAATTCTAAGTATTTTACTTAATTTTTTTTTAAAATAAACTATTCACTCGTTATTTTAAAAAATTTATAGTAATGTTAAATTATTTCAATTTAAAAAAATAAATTTTAAATTTTTTAAAATTGGGTTTAAATTTAAAAAAATAAATTCTAAATTTAAAAAATTGAATTTAATAGGTAACAAGGTAGATTATCTAAATTTAAAAAACTTAAATATAAATAAAAAAATAAATTGTATTTTTATGGTCTATAGATTATATTATTCAGATTAAAAGAAAATAATTCTAAAAACTCATATGGAATATTTTATATGTGTAAATTTGATTCAATTTTAATTGCTTTATTTAAATTTGAATCTCAATTTAAAATATATTAAATTTCTATGCAACCACTGAACTTAAATTTTTTTGAAATAAGTAAAATTAAAAATATATTAAAAAATAGAAAATTTATATTTTAGTCCCTAGATATTACCATTATTAACAAGTCAGTACCTATATTTTCAGAAAACTATTAAAATGTCTTTAACTTTTTTCTCTATCAACGAAATAATTTTTCTGTCATCTTTTCCATTAAAAATAGATAAAGGATGAGAGAGAAAATTTTTAAAATCCAATATTGCATCAAATAAAACCCCTTATTAATCATTGAATATTGTTATTATTAACAAGTCAATCCCTATATTTTCAAATATCTATTAAAACGTCATTATCTTTTCTCATATATTAAAACGTCCTTATCGTTTTTTTTTATCAACGAAATAGTACTTCCTCCTCCTCAAAAAAGAAGAAAAAGAAGAAGATGATGATGAAGGCAAAGAAGAAGAAAAAGAAAAAAAAAAGAAGAAGAAAGAGGAAGAAGAATCAATGAAGAAGAAAAAGGAAGAGAAAGAAAAAAAAGGGGTAATTTAATGTTTTGCTATATTTTTAACGACAAAAATAAACAAAATGAATATTTATAAAATTGGGCGCCTATGCACCCAGCTAACTCCTATTAAATGGGTTAATAAGGCAGGTTGAAAATTATGATTATTCGCTGAATATTTATTAAAAAAATCTCATATAATTACAAAATCACAAAACATATTTGTAACATATATACCCAAAACACCCATTTCCATTGAATTCTTATTATATTATTTTTGTGCCTTTTCTTCCCCATTTGTTTACTTTTTTTTTTTTATGCTTATTCTGTATCTTTGTTCTATTAATCTGTTTAAATAGCCTTACATCCAATGCATTTGCTTGTTTTAGGAATTTTGAGTCAGCACATTTAAAACCATTATAATAATTCTACTCTATATAATATAATGGAGAAACATAATGTAAATTTATCTTTGATTCAACAATACCTAATTTTTTTCCTTTAATTTTTTTGACTTAATTTGTTCATTTTTTTCCTTTTCTTTTTCCAAATAACTTTTTTTTATTTAAATGAGAGTATGTAATTAAAATATGTATAAATATAAAAAAATTATATTAATTTTTTTATTTTTAAAATGGGGATTGAAGATTGAGAGAGTAGAAGCTAAAATCTTTCCGATTTATTTAGATGCAGGCTAAGCTTATGAGTACCAAACATAATAAATTATAGTGTTATAAAACTTATTTTACATCCAAATATATATATATTTTTTAATTAAACATATCTAAATTTATATCGTTTTTTCATAATTAATTGAAATTTTATAATACTTTAATTAATTAATTATTTATTTACCCTCCTAATTGGGAATTGATATACGTGGTATTATATATTCTAAAATTTATTTTTAGATTATATTTGGAGCTCATCTAGATTTCTATAATTACTAGATATTTACGTGTGTATATCTTTTTTAATTAATATATTATAAACGTCTGATAAATTATTTTGTATTTATAATTTCTAACTTAAAACTTCTGTATTCCATTATAATTTATGAACATAATGTGTATGTGTATAAATATAATATCATCTATAAATTTTTATAATTATTGTTATTGTTATATAATATTTTTTTTTATTCAAATGAGGTATAAGAGCGAGTAGAATTGAGAGGCTACATAGGGTAGTCCTGTAAGTGGCTCAAACTCTTTCAACTAAGTTTAATAAAAAAAATATAAAAAATTAATTTATAGGTTTATTAAATTTTCGTTTTAAGATTTGTAGTTTAATTCAACGGGATTTAATTTTATGTTTAATAATACTATAATATTATGTCATTTGCAAATAATAGTAATTTTTTATTAACGTAAAATTCATATCATAAAATATTATATTTACGTAAAATTAAACACATATCTTAAAATAAATTACATATTCGAAATAAAAAAATTAATGGTAAATTGATGATGTGCAATTAAAGCCTAATTCAACACATATGATTGTATTTTTTGTATTTTTTCTATTTTAATATTTAGTTTTGTGTCTTAGTCTTGACCAATTAGGGCCTATCTAGTTCAACACATGATATGCATATCTTCACATAATTAGATCTTTCTTTTGATTTCTCTATAAAATTTCTTCATAGTTATAGAGAAAAAGGTTTTTTTCTATCATAATAAGAAAAGTAAAATCATATTTATTTTATTTAATCTACAATTTTAATTAAATTGGTGGTTCAGAATTGTTTTGAAAAATTAAATTTTAGATAAAAATGTATAATTTTTTTTTTCAATTTTAAGCCACCAGCAGTTTCTAATTTCAGTAATTCATAATATTAAGCAGTATAATTTTTTTTAATTAATAACAACGTTTAATTTTTAAACTCAGTAATTCTCTTAGCCTCTACGTGGAAGTGCTTGGATCATCAACTATTTAATAAGATTGATCACAACCATACCCAAAATCAAACAAATAAGCTGGATCAACTTTATATATAGAATATAAACCAACAACGTACATCACACAAATATATGAAATAGAAATATTATAGGACTAACACTCACTTCAAATTTCATTGTATATATGTAATATATGAATTAATTTCAGAAGACGTGAATGATTGATCAATGTGAAAGATGAAGTCATCACTGCAAGATCAAACATCGAAACATTTATGGTATATTTGTCTAAGGACTGGTAGTTGATTGAGGAGGTTTAGTGTCCTTCGTAGGGAACGTGGGTTTTGGCAACTCAGGCAAGTGGGGAAAAGTTGGCAGTTCAGGCTTTGGCAGCTCAGGCAAGTGGGGAAAAGCTGGCAATTCAGGCTTTGGTAACTCAGGCAATTCAGGTTTTGGAAGAGTGGGAATTTCAGGCTTTGGTAACTCGGGCAATTCAGGTTTAGGAAAGGCTGGGACTTCAGGTAATGGTGGAAGCTCAACCTTGGGCACTGAAGGCAATTCAGGCTTGGGAAGCTCAGGTACCTCAGGCAATGCTGTCTCCAGAAGATGTCGTGCATCTACAGAGATTGATAGAGTGATGAGTGAGAGCAGAACGATGAGGGAAGAGGAGGGAAGATAGGCCATAATTTGGGGACAAGATCAACCAGCTGCAAAGTGAGTAGTAAATAAAATTTCTCCCCAATTTTGTTGTGCGTGTTGATAATTCACTTGTGTTGAGCTTTTATAGAACTGGGAAGTGGAGAATGGGGAATCTTCAAAGGCAATTTGGTGGGAAAACTTGTGTCTTGTTAGCTCAACTTCCCACCAACACCGTGGCTAAAAGATTGATAATAAGCTAAAATATGGTTCTTACTTGTAATCATCCTCAGAAATCAGAACACTTGTCAAGTTCAAGCATTTTCACCTATTTAATAACTCACCCCTTTCTTGTTCTAGCTACAGAAGAAAAGATTCTGAAGAATGGTTCTTCTCTAGGTACTTTTGTTAGTGTATTTGCCCTAAGCCATTATTTTAGACTTTTTGTATGTTGTTTTGGTTATTAATAAAAGAGGTTTTACTATCATTATTATTTATTTGCATATTGCATAATAATGATTAACATCCCTGGTTACTTATTATTATGTTGATAATAATAAAATATAACTAGTATAGTTATTGATTGATAATCATGAGATGATTATGTATATATTGATATAATTCAATAATCATAGATACTTGTTAGAGAACAAAGTATTGGATGGACCCGCACTGAGATCACTACATGGATTATTGTCATAAATAGATATCAAAGTAGTTATGTCTTAATTCTTTGACTTGAGATTGTCATAGTTTCCAATATAAGGACTGTTATGTTTTGACATAACCAAACATTGTCTTTAATCGGACAATCATAAATGTTATGATTGAGTATAATAGAAATTATGTAAAGGATATTGAACAATCAAGATAGAATTTGTCCCTCTCTTTAAGAGAGATATCTTCTGGACCCCTCGATAAGTGAGACTGAGAAATGTATGGCCGTACTCAAATGAATTGATAGTGTGATCAATATCATTTGAATTTATCAGTCTTAGAGATCGAGAAATCATAAGTTTGAACATTATAAGTTTGATATTGACCATGACTTATGTTCAAACTAGATATCGTGTGACAAATGGATTAATACATGTTTTATTTATTATGCTTTATCGGACTATCGATCATCATATTAGTTGAGTAGTCATAATATCTTGCTATAGGCCACTTATGATTTATGGGTCTTGTGGGACTAGGCCTATTGCCAATTAGTGTGAGCTTGGGCCTATTGCCAATTAGTGTGAGCCTGGACCTATTGCCAATTAATGTGAGCCTATTGGGTCATACACAAGAACGTTGTTGATGTGCTATATTAATGGACTAAAAGTCCATTAGTATAATTAATAATAATAAAGTGTTATTATTATTAATATTAATTATTAATATTAATTATTTATTATTATAAGATAATAATATTTAAAAGGATCTGCAGTCTGTCTATAACTATTACAGATAAAGAACTCTATCACATAAGATATTTGAGTATTTGCGAGATGGTAGTAGTTGGTTATGAACACAACTCTATCACATAAGATATTTGAATATCTGTGAGATCGTGATAGTGGGTTCTGAACACTACGAAAAGAGCTGTAGGAAAACAAAAGACTGAAACATATCAAAACTCCTTCTACGAATTGTGGAGTGAACGTTTTTAGAAAATTCAGTCTAACAGTTGCAGATTATGGAGCACATAATATATCCATCCTTGAGAGAGCTAGCACTCTAGAAGGATAACAGACGTTCGTGTGGATACCATAGCGGGTGTTCGTTGAAAAAGCAGCACCTTGAGTCCGGGATTGTATCTTCTCGTTGAGTCTAACAGGTTAGTAGCTTATCCTTTCTTTCGAATTAAACGAAGCACACTGATTTCGGTAAGGAAATCAGAGATTTTAATTTTTCCGCTGCGTGTTTGGGTTGCAGTAAATCTCTGAATTTCCTAATAACTTTAAAATAATGTTCAATGAAGATAGCCTCATCTGCAAAGTTGGCCAACCTACCTTCTAAACTTTGACATATCTTGAGTTGTAATTTTAGCAGTTCCTAAAATTGCTGAGGTTATCTAATGTTCATGATTGAATCTGCCTCGACGAATTCTAATTTCATATGCTTTTCAGAAACTTTATAATAAACAAGTATGGTCTTCTAAAGAATACCAAATGACTGGTGTGACATTGTGGCACTTATTGCTCCAATAGATCATCAGCTTGAGAAACACATGGTTCAAGCAGCAGAACTCCTACACCAGAAGAGAAAGCACATCAAAAAACATCATTCAGAAAACAAAATACTCTCCCAACTTCTTTCAAAACTTCTCTAATTCCAATATGCTTTCTAGAGAAAATTTGGGATTCTCTGCAACAAATTGAATCATTAGACGCAAGTCAACCAGACCCAAGAAATGGAGAATGCTCCATTCAAAGATCAATGGAAACTGTAGCTTGTTTGTTACTCACTGGTTGATGGCTAGGTTATGGTTCTTAATCATAGTCAATTACAGATTACTTGATTTACGTATCTAACATATACACCTTCTGTCAAGCAATCATCTTTTCTCCAACCTTCAAAGATAATGCACCAAGAAAATTAGTTTTCTTCAGGGACACAGAAATGTTCAATGAAAAGGAGTCCTAGTCTCCTAGATATGCTTATTTTCACCAACTTTCTAAAAGTTAGGTCAATCCACCCTCAAACCCTATCATGTTCTTCCTTCTTGCCTGCTCAATGTTCTCCCTTCTACAAGTCATCATGAATTTATCCACATTCATATTCTGATATGGGAATTTAACAAAATTCTTTGGAACAGCTTATACATCCCAGAGCAGCTAAGTTCATGCTCACTCACATAGTATTTGCATACATCTTTCAAAGAACCTCATAAATCATAATATAACCATTGAAAGGAATATCGTCTAGATTATATGGATATCAATATCAAGAATCTCTTTCATCTGGGGACAAGCAGCTTCTACGACAGTTCATAAAACTGTAATCAAGTATGGGCAAACAGTAATGCATAATTTTTCTACTGAATTTTACTGAATATTTGCCTATAATCTATTTGCAGAGCGAATAATCTTCTGATTCAAGTTGCTTCAACTTTTACACATCGATATAGGTATAAAGAAAAGATCAAAAGATATCAGCTATTAGAAACAGCAACTGCAAATTATTTCTGCCAAATGGGCAATGGTGCATAAAGGTGGTAGAGTCTACAAAGCTAAGACTACAACAGAATAAGAAAAATAAAATTTCAAGTTTACAACACAATACAATATGGCAGTTATTCCCTTCTATTCAAGGGAATAACATTATCCTTCAACTGTTATGATATCTATTAACAAAAGGGACAAACCATAAGAAGAGTAAAAATACATAATAATACAACATACAAACCAGAGATAGATTTAGCACCAAAATGTTCTGTTCTTTATTGCAACTTGGCCACTTTCCTCCTTCCAATTGCTTGCATTGTAATCCAGCGTCCATTTCTCAAATATACAGTCAACAAAGTCATAGTATCCACCATGAATAGAGAGTTCATCATTCTTCACTTTTTCTTCTATCCATGGGTAAGTGAGTAGATTTCCAAATGACAAGTTGACTGATTCCTATTAAAAATAATTTCAGAGGAAAAATTGTTCAGCAACTTTCAAGAAAAGAACTTTGTGCACTATTCTACAACTTTACGCCACCTCCCATCTACACACTACATTGCAATCCTAAGTTCCTAACTCCATTTTTCCATTGAGAAGACACTGAGGCGCTTCTATTACGCAGGAACTCATATGTACTATCAATTTTACAAAGGAACAATACTGCCAACTGTTAGCAAAATAAATTTAGATTTCAAAAGATGATGTGCTGGTCGAAAATTTTATGTTCGTTGAAAATTTTATTTATTAGATATTTTTATTATTGCATGCTTGATATTTAAATCTAATATTAAATCTATCTATTATGATTTTATTATATTATGTTAAAATTTTTATAACAGTTTATGACAGCTATTTTTTCTGCTATAAATAGCCTGCATTTTCATAAAAAAAATATACTCTCATTTTCTACGTTATTTCTTCTTCTTTATACTTTCTGCTGAGTTATAAATGACAGATAAATTCTTATTATTTTGATCTTCGAAATTAAATTTCAAAACAACCTGTTTAATTTTGGGGATCATAAAATAAATTTTTAAAGACAATTTTCAATACGACTCAGATTTTAGTATTCTATCATATTTTTCCAATAATTTTAACGATTTATTCTTTATCCTTCAGTGGTGAAAGGTGAGAGAAAATAATTAAAAGTCTACTCCAGACGATTATTAAAAATTATTGTTGTTAAAAGCTCGTGATAGACAATGAAATTAGCAGCATCAGGAGCCAAACCTTTCCATTTCAAAACTTTCAGTTCCCAAATGAAAAAAGAGCCCCATGAGTTATTCTTCATCAATTTTGCTGCAGAGCGATAGGGACATCATCACCAAAAACAGCTGGTTGTGTTCAAATTAGGAACAAGATTGAATTGACAAAATTTGAGAAAATATATATTCGATCAACTTCTCAACACTCTTTGCCACTTCAATCTCCAAATTGGGCTATGTGTTGCAGGTGGTTGGGTTCGTATCAAGCTTCTAGGTAAAGGAATACTTGCTATCTATTGGGAAAAAGGCACGTGAGCTTGGTATTATTCTATGGTATGGAATCCATTTCTTTTCTGATGAGTTAATTTTATTTAACTATTAATTTTATTTGAGAATTTAAGAAAACATGGAGGTCCATTTATTTGAAAATTTGTATATATCTTTTATCTTCTTTTTTTTTTTTGCTTTTCACTTTCTAATCAATTGTTTAGGTTAACTAACTAAGCGTATTTATATATTTTTTGTGGTTATATTTGGAGTGAATTATATTGAAAGTGAACTGAATGGCATAATTAACAAAATTTGTGAAATTATAAAACACTTCATTTTCTCATTGTAAAACAATAACATCATCTTCGGTTTTGAAGATCTCTTAATTGTAGAAATTGCATATTATACTTTTTCTTTCCTTTTTTTCATTAGATTGTGCCTAGATTTCTTTGGAGACTATAAGTGTTTAGTCTAACTTTAACTTTTTAAGTTGTGTTTGTGTGTTAAATGGCTATTGTCTTATATAGTTTTTGTCTTATATAGTCTTTGAGAGGGAAAGGGAAAATTATGCATTTTTAGTTATTGAGTCTAAAAATATTTTTTTTTGTCATTTTCTAGATAATATATATTATTGAAATTATTTATTTATTTTTTATTCTATACTAAATAGATGTTTAGCAGCATTAAGAGTTCTGTAGTAGAAAAAAATAATAAATTGTTAAAGCTCTTATGAATTATAATTTTTTTATATAAAATTAACCTAAAATATTTAAAAGTGTGGAAGTATTTTGCTAAAAATATGTTTATATTTCGTGTGGTACAAATGCTGTCTTGTTTCTAATCAAGGAAATAAAATTTTTAAATTTTTATATAGTTTGAAATAAGTACTTGAATAGTGATATGAGATATTTCACTATGTTTTGGCTAGTGTATATGTTTATAAAATTTATACATAATGAACATATGATTATTTGTCCATATATGAATAATATACTGATATTTGACATAAATTATAAGCATGTGAAACTAAATGTTTTTCTATTCATAAATTTGATATAAAATATATAAAGGAAGCAAATGTGATTTGGAATATTAAAATTGGAATGATAATATAATTATATCACAAGAGCAAAAAAGTTTAGACATCTCAATATTAAACTTGTGAATATTCCATATAATACTAATTCTTAAAAAAGAATAGAGATAATATTATTACTCAATTTAGATATGCACATATTAGTAGAAAATTATTGCATTTAATGAATTTTTCAGACTTGATATAGCTTATGCTATATAGATTTAGCATATTTATACATAATCTGATCAATGATCATTGGGCTACTTTAATTAAACTTAATAATTATATAAAAGGTACCATGAGGTATGGTATTCTATATAATGGATGTCCCATTGTATTAGAAGAATACAGTGATATTAGTTCAAATTTAGATTCAAATGAGATAAAATCCAATGGTAATTATGTATTTAATTGGTGGTGCAATTACTTAAAAATCAATTATTATTATCAAAACCACCATAAAATGAGTGTATTGCTCTGGAATTAAATGACAATGAGACTTGAGTGACTAAGAAATTTTTTAGCAAATATTATGTTGAGAATAAAATCAATATCATTCATGTATTGTGATTGCCAAACGACAATAACTATTGCAAAAAATAAACTTTCAATAGTAAAAATAGACATATTTGTTTAAGACATGATATGGTTGAGCAGGTGCTAAGAAATGAAATTATATCTATTAACTACGTGGAGGTAGAAATGGATTTGGTCAATCTTCTGACTAAATCTTTTAAGAAATAAGTTAATAAATGAAATATTGGAGAAAAATGTGACTTAGTCAATTTGAAATTAATAGTAATAGGAACTCAGCTTTTGCGATTGGAAATCCAATGAAAAATGTTAATATAGGTAATAATAAGTCATTTGTTAGTTCTATTAGCACTATTTAACGTTGTCCTTTCCTATGATACGAGAAGTACTAGACTCCAGAGGATGAAAAGCTCTTAATGATATTCATATCTCTTGTGGATGGTGTATCAATTGTAGTATACTAAAGCTACTTCTATGAGATTGAGATATAATCTCTAAAGCACTTATAAACTACCAGACGTGCGCATAGTCTATTAGCGCAAAACAACATTGACAACAAGGAAGTGTTATGAGATTGATGAGATATTAGCATACAAAAAAGAGTTTTTGGTTCATATAAATAAAAGTTTCATCAATTACTTTGTATGTTAAGCATGGTTTCAAATCGTGGTCATGGGTAATGGAAACAGGCTTGTAACGGTCATAACGTAATGGTAACAGCCTATCGCAGTGCAAATTTTTTTAGAAAATTTGTAAAGTCCACACAATTAAAATATATTGAAAGATATAATGAAAATTAAGTTATACAACTTATAAACAAGTACAAATATATTAAATAAACATAAAATACATAAATTTTAAACATTATATGTAGTAACTTACCTCAATTACCATCAGAATGAGCAACTAGAAGGTTCTTGAGTAGATCCACCACCTTCATCTTATGATTGAGAGCTTTAATCTTGATGATATTGATAGTATTGTGATGGATCAAAACTGAAGAATGAACCCATACCAAATTGATCACTAGGATTGGACTTGGTTTGAGTGTGGAAGAATGATTGCTTTGACAAAGATAAATCAGAATACGATGGAGGAGGCTGATATGGATATGGATTTGAATATTCACATTGAAAATTTCCTCTATATCTATAATCACTAGTAGAGGTTGCTTTCATTGAAGATTCACTTTTACCATAAGTCCCATATCCATAATTATCTGCATCCATATAACACTCTCCATGTGCAACACCGTTTCCCTTATCACTACTACCACTAGAACCACGGGATCTATGATATGTATGTTGCAAAGTTGGAGTTGGAGCTGAAGATGGAGATGGACTATGCCTCTGATATGAAGAGGGATCATCATGTGATTGTAATGAACTAGTAGCTCCACGACCTTCACCTCTTCCACCTTGACCACTACCACCGTCATCATCATCATTGGAACTAGATAGTATAAAAAAATCTTCAGGTTAAGCATCACCATTCCCTCCAATATTATGTCCATGAATTGGAGCATTAACTTGTTGTGTCTTGATATTATAGGAAGAAAACTGTTTTTATTTTCTTACAATTTGTGTAGTAAGTTACAGGGTTTATATAGTACATAATATGAACAATTAAGCCTTTGATTGTGCTCTCAATTATGTCCTAGAATCATGCTATGCGAAGAATGGTAAGATTTGATTCCTGATTTATTTACAATTATGACAGAGGATTCTTTCCAACACTCCCCCTCAAGTTGGTTCATGTGGATCTAGCATGCCCAACTTGCCCAAGACATCATGAAATATTCGTCCAACTACTGCTTTGGTTAGGATGTCCGCCCACTGATCCTCTGATCGAACAAATGGTAAAGATATCAGACCACTCTCCAACTTTTCCTTGATGAAATGTTGGTCTATTTCAACATGTTTTGTTCGATCATGCTGAACCGGATTTTCAGAAATACTGATTGCTGCCTTGTTGTCACAACGGAGTTCAGCTGCGTCCTTTGATGGGAATCCAAGCTCAAACATTAATTTTCTGATCCATAAAATTTTTGCAAGTCCTTTTGCTATTCCCCTAAATTCTACTTCAGCACTTGACAGTGCCACCACCTTTTATTTCTTACTTTTCCATGTTACCAAATTTTCTCCGACAAAGGTAAAGTATCCTGAAGTAGATCGTCTGTCGGAAAGATCTCCTGCCCAATTTGCGTCTGTATATCCACTGATACTGAAATGACCATTCTTCTTGAACAACATGCCCATCCCAGCTGTTCCTTTCAGATATCGAACGATTCTCAATTATGCCTCCATATGGTCTTGTTTTGGATCATGCATGAACTGACTTACTACACTCACAACATATGCCACGTCTGGTCTGGTGTGTGATAAATAAATCAACTTTCCTACCAGTCTGTGGTACCTTCCCCTGTCTGCGGGTCCTTCTTTTGAGTCCTTGCTCAGCTCGTGATTGACCATTACCGAAGTATCGACTGGTTTGCAATCTATCATTCCTGTTTCAGTTAACAGATCAAAAATATACTTTCTCTGTGATATCAAAATTCCCTGGTCTGACCTGAGAACTTCAATTCCAAGAAAATATTTTAACATCCCCAGGTCTTTTATCTCAAATTCTTGGAATAAGTTGTCCCTTAGTTGTTTGATTTCGTCAACATCGTCTCCTGTTATAATCATGTCATCCACATATATAATCAAACACATGATCTTCCTTCCTTGCCTCTTCAAGAACAGGGTGTAATCGGAGTTACTCTGCCGATATCCATATTTTTTCATTGCTTGAGTAAATCTTCCAAACCATGCTCTGGGTGACTGTTTTAACCCATACAAGGCTCGCCTTAATCAACACACTTCTCCTCTTCTATATCCACTCGTGAATCCTGGTGGAGCATCCATGTATACTTCCTCTTCTAGATCACCATGCAAGAAAGCATTTTTTACATCAAATTGGTGAAGTGGCCAATCTAGGTTTGCAGCTAGAGAAAATAGGACCCGTATTGTATCAATTTTTGCTATTGGAGAGAATATTTCAGAATAGTCAACTCCATAGGTCTGAGTGTATCCTTTTGCTACAAGTCTAGCTTTATATCTGTCCACCGTTCCGTCTGACTTATACTTTATGGTAAACACCCATTTGCATCCGACTGGTCGTTTTCCCTTGGGTAGCCAGCATTTTTCCCAAGTTTTGTTTTTCTCCAGGGCATCCATTTCGGTCTCCATTTCCTTAACCCATCTCTTGTCCTTCTGGGCCTCTGTGGCATCCTTTGGTATCCATTTTGAGCAAATGTTTTTCTGTAGGTTGACCAACTGAGGTGATAGTCTTTCTCCTCTGGTAACTTTTGCCATATGGTATCTAGATCTGGCTGCCTCGAATTCTGGATCATATCTCTTAGGTGGAATTCCTCTGTTATTTCGAGGGGGTAGAACATAGTGGTCCGTTTCAGGAAACTCAAGGGAAATGGGTTCAGTGGTAAGGTTATTAGAAACAGGGGAAAGTTCACATACCTCAGTTGTGTGTTCCTCAGGATATTCTACGGTGTCAGGTTCTGGTTGTGACGTTGAGGCTGAGGACTGTACTAGATGGTCAGTATCTCCAAGTTCTGGTGTAAACTCAGGAAGAGAAGATTGATCAAGTTTTGGCTCCCCCTGACTAAGCCAATTTGGCAGTGGTGGTGATTCTGCCTTTGTCTCCCCCTCACTGCTAGTTGGCGAGGGAAAAAATATTCCTCTTCCAGAAAGGTGCAGTCCATGGTGGTGAAGAGCCGTTTAGAGATTGGGTCAAAACACCGATAGCCCTTTTTATGGACACCGTAACCAAAAAAACACATTTAAGAGCATATAGATCAAGTTTAGTGCGGTGTGTTTTAGGAATGTGAACATAAACTATGCAACCAAAGATTTTAGGTGGAAGGTTGAGATGGGAAGGGATGGTGTGATGAGAAGACAAGGTATGCAATGGAGATTGGAAATTAAGGACACGAGACGGGAGTCGATTGATGAGGTAAATGGAAGTGGCAACTGCTTCAGACCAAAACTTATGAGGAACTCGGGCTTCAAACAATAGGGCTCGGGCAGTCTCAAGGATATGCCGATTTTTTCTTTCAACAACCCCATTTTGCTGTGGTGTATAAGGACAAGTAGTTTGGTGAGTGATCCCATTGTTCTGAAAAAAGGTTTTGAGATGATTATTGACAAATTCCCCCCCCCCCCATTGTCAGATCGGAGGACTTGATTGGTCCTGTGAAATTGGGTTTTAATCATGTGGAAAAAAATCATAGAATTTCTCAGCCACTTCGTATTTTTGTTTTAACAGGTAAATCCAAGTAACACGAGTACAATCATCAATAAAAGTCACAAAATATCTATAATCAGGTGAGACAGTTTCTGGGGCAGACCCCATACATCAGAGTGTATTATTGAGAAGGGAGTATCAGATTTATTTGTGGATATATGATAAGTGCTCTTATGACTTTTAGCAAGCACACATGAAGAACAAACTTGGATATCAATGGATTTAAACTCAGGAAACAAAGTACAAAGATATTCAATTGAAGGATGGCCGAAGCGCCGGTGCCAGAGCCATAACTGTCGGATTGAGGACCCTTGAGCTAAATGAGCTGACCCAGTACTTGAGACCTCCTCCACATAGTACAGTCCATCTTTCTCAGTACCACGGCCCAGTACCGTGCCCGTATGAATATCCTGCAAAACGCAAAAATGAGGATACATGAGTACTTTGCAATTTAACTTGTAATACCCGGCTAAATCAGGTATCGGAATTTCTACCGTCCGGTGAAATTTGAGGATGTCAGAGATTCTAGAAGGGTATTAGAATAATTTTCTAAAATGTTTTAAGAGTATTTTATGTTTTGAATCAAACCGGATTGATTTGAAAGAGAAAAGGCTTTGGAGACAAAAGGCTAGATTCGGCCCCCGAATGTGAAGTTCGGCCGCCGAAAGTCATAGAGTTTCGGCCCCCGAAAGTTGCATGGTTTTGCATGCAGTTTCGGCAGCCGAAGCTGGGGTGGTCGGCTAAGCTGTGCATGCTCCTCAGTTCGTGGTTTGGCCAGTTGTTGCCTCCAGATCATGGCTAGAGGGTTATGCCACGTCTCCCTTGACTCATCTGCAAGCTTTTAATCAGCTTATGCAGAGGGTTAGTCGTTTGAAAGAGGGTTTGAGGGTTTTGAGAGAAAAAGAGAGAAAAGAAGAGTTGTGAGGGTTTGAAGTTTTTGAGGAGGAGGTGCTGTGTTCAGGTTGTTCCTCTTCTGTCTTCAAGAGGTAAGGGAAGCTTTTGAGTTTCTTTTAATAAGTTTTAACAGCTTTTTAAAGGGGATTAGAAAGTTATGCATGAGTTGCATGCTTAGGTTAGTTTTGATGAGTTTATGGAGAAGCTTGTATATGTGTTATGTTTGTTGTTTTGTTGGGGTTGTAAGTTAGTTTTGGACCCCTTTGTTCATATACTTGCATATATGTGTATTAAGGAGTTGTGTTATACATGTTTAGAGAGGTGGAAAGGATGGAGGAGCTAGGTTGCGGGTGAAGCTGAGTTCTTGAAGAACTCAGGTTCGGCAGCCGAAGGAGCATTCGGCCGCCGAACCCCTTGCATGGTGGCTTAGACTGCCACAGCTTGCCCCTGAGTGCCTTGAGGTTCGGCTCTGTTTAGGGGTTTCGGCCTCCGAAAGTAGCCCCGAAAGGCTTCGGCTGCCGAAAGAGGAGATTCGGCCGCCGAAGGTACTGGAGTTTCGGCTCTGTTCAGGACATTCGGCCGCCGAACCTGCCGCCGAACGTGTCCTGCCCAGCCTTCTTTTGCATGATTTATGTGATTGTTTTCAGAGGTTCAGGGGGGATTATAGGGGATTGTTTACGAGTTAATAAGAGTATGTTTGACACCTCATTCGAGTCCATTTAATTCAGGATTGGACCCGACAGTTCAGGGAGGTCGTCAGGATTAGCAGTTACAGAGTCAGTCAGGTTTCTGCTTGAGGAGCAGAGGTGAGTAGAACTAAACTTAATGTTTTATCTTAACCAACAGACTGCTTTCATAATTCATGCATCATGGATGCCATGATATGTATTAGGGTGATTGCATTAGAATCACGAAGATGGTGCATTGTATTATCATTGTTTATGAGGATTGGACCAAGGCGACATCAATAGCCCGTCGAGGGAGTTTTGAGGTCATGTCTAATCCAAGATGTGGAATGTTTGAGTTGTGATGCATTTTCATATAACATGCGTATGAATGAACTGTTTTCAGTGTTTCTACTCACTGGGCTTTATAGCTCATCCCTTTCCCTTAATCCCAGTTTTTGCAGGTTCAAAATAGCTGGGAAGTGAGAAGCAACAGAGTGATGGCTCCAGTATGCTTATGTATAGTTAGTGTGGACATGATGTAAATTAAAGAGATATGTATTACAGATGTAATAAACAGTCAGATAGTGTGCTTGTGGTTTAGTATGTGCTTTGCCTATAGTATGTTTATCCCTTGTATATGTATGTATCCTGTTTTCAGTTTCTTGATGATAAATGAGTCAAACCAGACTTAATAAATGTTGTGTTTCGAAAACCCAGTGAATTATAACTGTGAGGGAAGACAGGGATTACTTCCTTTGACCCAAGATCAGTGCAGAGGAAAGACCAGGTTTGATTCCTGTGATCCATAGAGAGGCCAATAGAGAAGACCAGGTTTGATTCCTGTGACTCTATGGTAGCCAAGTTAACTTATGATATGCTGACCCTTACAGAGTGGGTTCTATGACACAGCGCATAGTGCATGGAGGTTACTTGGTAACGTGTCACTGGTGTATTACAGATAGCCCTAAGGGCTATTTCAGATTAGTATATCTGAGTGGTTTTAAGTTAAGTCTGGTAGTTTTAAAGAAAAGTTTCCAGTTGTTGGATCATGTATGGGATGTTTGGAGTTCAGGTTAGGCTTACTACGGGTCCCGGCGGCCTTAAGCCGATCTGGATCCTAGTGCCGAGCGGTTCGGACCGTTACAAAGAGGGTACCGGTTTCCGGGCTGTTACATAACTGTTTGGTGATATGACTGACAGAGAGTAATTTGCAAGATAAGGAAGGTACATAGAGGCTGTTCGAGGCATTTAAAGTGGGGATTATAGAAACGGTACTACCACCGATGACCGGGAAGGAGCCACCGGTAGCATTTAGAATATTGGATTTTGAGGGTAGGGCTGACAAAACAAAATCTGAAG
Organism: Manihot esculenta; assembly: GCF_001659605.2. Lineage (NCBI taxonomy): Eukaryota > Viridiplantae > Streptophyta > Magnoliopsida > Malpighiales > Euphorbiaceae > Manihot > Manihot esculenta. Next base: position 21,958,248 of record NC_035167.2, read on the forward strand.
AATCATTGGTCATAGTGTCTGTGGCTCCTGAATCAAATATCCACCCACTAGTATTCTGTACCTTGTTAGCATGACCGATAGAGTTAAGGGCTAATGATTCAGTTTTGAGATTACTTACAAACTTATCTAAAACATCCGGGACAAGGGATTTAATTTTACAGGAATTGAAACAAGTAGGAGCACATTTGCATTTATTTAAAGGGACAGGGGTAGAAAGGTCATTTGTCCTCCTTTCTAACCCTAAAATACCTCCTTTTCGATCATGAGGGATAACCATGCCTCCTCCTCTCTCGACTCCTTGTAGCGCTGCTGCAACCCCTAAGCTCTGTCCGTCGCCCGAGTCTTCTTCCGTTTGTCCAATCAGATTGTTGCTGTAGGCGGCCTTTTGGTTGCCGCTGGCAGCTACCGCGGCCATGTTCCCTACTCCTTGTCCCCTTCTGACAGAGCGGTTGTCAAGACCGGTCAAAAATAATCAATTCAGTTATCAACAATATTAAAACTGTAGAAGTGGTGAAAGGATCGTATCCACAGGGAATTGCCACTTATTTACCTTCCTTGAGTAGACCAAATTAAAAAGAGCAGAAAAGAAAAGAAAGTGTAAGTGCATGTAAAGTAAAAATGGGGGGTTTTGAGATTGATTTGATTAAACTAATAAAAAGAGCAATTAAAAAGAAAGCAGATGGTAAATTAAGGGTAAAACAATGATGGTAAAAGCTCTAGTTGAAGATTCAGATTCACTTTAGTTGATGGGATTGGTCATTGACTCATATGTTCCTTTGTTGATTCAATAAATTGGCCATGGAGATTGAAGAAACTTCTCACATCCATTGTCTCTCTTTAAGATTAAATCAATTAGGGAAAGTCCTCCAATTAATTACTAATTAACAATTGCCAAAGAACGTCTTTGAGCCTTAGGCCTTTTACAATAGTCAATCGCATAAAGAAATAGAGAGAACCAATTCTAGTCACCCACATGCATGGAGACAACACTAGATCATGCAATTTCCTTGGTTGTGCACCAAGTGTTCCTATGTTTGAACAACTCAAGCAATTTCGGACTTAAAATCATTCAAACCAACAATATATCACTTTGCAACAAAAATCAATGGAGATCTTAAATAACAAAGCAATAATGTCCTTAAGCATGAAATCACAAGAATATTGAATAACAAAAGATAAACAATGTAGTCCAAGTCTCTCAATCCACAATACAACTAAAGCTTCACTTGTTCTTCAACTAGAATGAAAAGGTTTCAGTCACTCATAGCTGAAACAAAAACCATAAAGAAAGGTAGAAGAAGAGAAGAAGAAGCCGAAGGTGGTGGAGGCGCGGCCTTGCTTGATCCGGATGAGAAGGAGAAGAAGAGTCTGAAAAAGTCCAAATTCGTGGCTGCCAAAGAGAGTACCTTTTTATAGAGATTAGGTACTGCCCTAGGCCTTCCTTGCTTCCTAATTAGTGCAGAGGCTGCCCAAGATGCTGCCCATGCTCAACTTGCTGCCCAGGTTGTTGCAGAAGAGGAAAGAATCGGAGTGCATGCACTTCAGAAGGCAGGTGCGCGCAGATGGCTTTCAGAATAGGAAAGGAGCGTACCTTGTGCTTGAAAAGGAAGGAAGAGCGATCCAAGGCTGCCAATAGAGGAAGAGGGCGTGCTCATGTCTTTAGAAGGAAGGTTGCGCGCGGCTTGGTCTTGATCAGGAAGGAGAGGCACAGATCAGGCTCTGCAGATGAGGCAGGCGCGCGGATGCTTCTGAATAGGAAGCATGAGTTGTCCAAACTTCCTATTTAGATGGTGCCTCTTTTGAATCTTGAATCTGGACTGAATAAAGGCCAAGTGCATTGAGATTTCCTTCCTGAATAGATAGTGGTGCGCGGATCATGTTGCAGAAGGCAAGTAGTGCGCAGTCATTGAATGCAAAAGGGAAAGTGGATCTGCCAAGTCTTTCCTTTTTAGGTGGAGCCTTCGTTTGAATTTTAAACGCTGAACGCATAAGAGGCAAGTGTTCCTTCATGAGATCTTGCTGCCTAAATTGGAAGATATGACTGCTGCAGTATGTGCATACCTTTGAACAAGGACAGAAAGATCTGCGATTCGAATAATCTTCTGACTGAGCTTTCCTTATTTGCTTTTGCTTCTGCACTTTCCTCTTTTGATGACTTTCCTTTTCTAAAGACTTGCCTTATTTGAAAACTTTCCTTTCTTGGCACATGTTCTAAATAAGGCAAGAGAGATTCTGCAGTTCGAATTTCAGACAGTTTGCTGACTGTGCCTTCTGACACTTTCCTTATTTGGCACTTTCCATATATGAAAACTTTCCTTATTTGGAACTTTCCATATTTGGCACTTTTTGGCAGTTTTAAGAGCATTTTCTCCATATTGTCTCTTTACACCTAAAATCTGCAAAACATGATTAAAACTACAAAATTAGGCAGAAAAGGTGCAAATAAACATCATTAATATCATGATAAAGTGGGCTAAAATATGCTCTGTCACCTTCCTTTCTTCTTATGGATCTTGTTTTCCTCCCACCATTCCGGATACCCTATAATCTTAAAGCATCCGTCCCGGGTGTGTCGAGATCCGCCGCAATGGGTGCATTTTAAGCTCGATTTGTCATCCCAGAGTGATGACTTGTCTGTGTCTAACCGGTTTTTAGCCAATAGACCGGCACCCACGAGATTGGAACCTACTATCGCTGGTGGTGGAGGAGGAAGGTGGATGGCACGGTGCAACTTCTCACCTCGGAGTCGAGAGTAGGCATTGTCCAAGGTCGGCAATGGCTCCTCGTTGAGAATTTCTCGACGAATTGGGTCGAGGTCCGATTGTACTCTGGCCAGAAACAGGTAAAGGCGTTCCTCCTGGATTTCCTGGTTCCGGACAAGGATATTGTTGTCTCCTTCTATTTTGGTTGGTTGTCTTTCATCGATCTCGGCCCAGATGGCCTGAAGATCGTTGTATAAATCCTCCAGAGTGCTTCCTTGTTGTGTTAATTTGTATGCTTTAGACTGTAACTCGTAAATGATAAGCTTATTGCTACCTGCATTGAATCTGATCTTGAGGGCATCCCAAAGCCCTTTGCTTATTTTGTGTTGTAATAAATTTGGACGGAGTTTCTGCTCCACCGTCTGGATTAGCCATCCTCGGACAATGCTGTCATTAGTTTACCACATGTAAATTGCGAGGTCTGTTTCTGCCGGAGGGGGAGGGATCCCAGTAAGATGGTTTGATTTCCCTCGCCCTGTGATAAACATCTCCATCATCTTTGCCCAAACAACATAATTGGAGTCATTCAATTTTATGTCAGACGGTGGCTGCGCTAAATCAAGAGAAAATTGGTTTGCTGATTTCTGATTTCCATTTTGGCTATTCTGAATTAACTGGAAGAGTTTTTGTGACAGGTCGACTATTGGATCGATGATTGCCTGGGATTGGTCAGCCGGTTAAGGAGGTCAGCCATTGTTGTTTTGGTGAGGAAAGGTCGGGAAAGGTATCTGGTAAAGGATGATTGCAGGACGGCGATATTTTAGACTGAAACCTACTCTGATACCATCTTGATATCATATGAAGAAAACTGTTTTTATTTTCTTACACTTTGTGTAGTAGATTACAGGGTTTATATAGTACATAATATGAACAATTAAGCCTTTGATTGTGCTCTCAATTATGTCCTAGAATCATGCTATGCTAAGAATGGTAAGATTTGATTCCTGATTTATTTACAATTATGACAGAGAATTCTTTCCAACATTGTGAATGTGATGAAGCAGGCTCATCCTCTTCTAGCTAAAGATTTTCTTCACCTTCAAGTATAGGCTTTTCTCTTTCCTCCAACCAAGAATTTAGTGGATCATCTTCCTCGAAAATGTAATCCAAATTAATTGGATTATAATTATTTTCTAACTCATGCTGACTCTTTCTGCTCAAATTCCTCAACTATATATATGCATATTGTAGTGAATAAAGACAAGTAAATGCAATTTTTGATATCGTAATATGTTCCTCGTTTTTGTATGTATAAGTGAAAAAGAGTTTCAATTTCTTTCACAATTAGATGCAAAAGTGGTTTGACTTGCACTTTTATTGCAATTCTTTATAGTTTATGACTACTGTTACTGTAATATATCCACCATTCAACTGCATTAAAATGTATAATAATTTTAATAATATAGATTATTTTCTTAAATATTTAATTTTATATTTTAGAACACTAAAAATATAATATAATGTGTGAATTTTATATTTTTATATGGATCAAATTACTATAACAGACAAAAATTATAGATAAAAAATATAAACATAAATAAGGGATAAATTAATTTATTTTTTTTTTCATTTTTAAATTATAAAAAGAGGAGAATTTTGAGTTTTAAATTTTTTTATTTATGTATTTTAATTAGCATTATTTAATATTTACGTTTATAGACAGGTAATTAAGATTTAGATTCTTATTCAAGATTTAACTAAGTTGATCAAATTACTTTATAGATTAAAAATAATAACATGTGGCGTGTTATATAAATTAATTTAAATGTAAAAAATATAAAGTTATAGGCTTTTTTTTTAGAAAAATAGGCCTTTTAAAAATAAAATATTATTTTTGTAATTTGAAATATAAAAATTTTGGTATTTTAATTAATATAAAAAATTAAAAAATATATAAAAACAATAAATAATTTTTAAAATTATAAAATAAAATTTTATTATATAAAAATATTTTATTATTAAAAATAATACTATATTAAATCATGATTTATTTCACACTTAATAAAAAGCATAGAGGCTTAGTTGATTAAAAAAAAAAGACAATGTGAAGTCCCATGTCTATATTTTGTAAGTAACTGTATTTTTTATAGATACGTAATTTACTCGCTGGTTATAAGAAGTGACTACATGTAATATATTCATGTATATTTCAAATGTTGCATTATATACTTTATTTATATTGAATTGTATATAAATAATAAAAAAATTAAATTTATAGCATAAAATTATTAAATTAATAAATTTAAACATTAAATAAAAAATTTAGTATTTTAATTAATATAAAAATTTTAAAAAACATAAACAAATAGTAAATAATTTTTAAAATTATAAATATGAAATTTTATCATTAAAAATAATATTTTATTATTAAAAAATAATATTTTATTAATTTATAACTTATTTAGCTTTTAGCAAAACTACATAAATTTAATTGAATTTATTTTCGATAATAAAAATTCAAATTTTGAGTTTTGAAGTAATAAATAAAATGATTGAAATAAGGAAAATCATTTTCCACTATAACATTTATATATAATTGTTAATATTTAAAATAATTAAAGATATTTTTGAAAATTTTAACATTTCTTCCAATTTTTTTAAAAAAATATAAAATTATATACATATACATATATTTGTGAATTAGATTACAATCTGTTATTTTTATAAATTTTTTGAGTTAGGTTACAATCTCTTATTCTTATAAAGTTTTTGATGAAATATTTAAGAGATACATGAAATGCTTCTATAACTTGAAAGATTTTATTTGTTAGTTTATTTTATTTTTAATTAGATAGTATTTAAAATCTCCAATCAATTTAATTATTTTTTACTTAGTTAATAAAAAATAAAAAATTAAATTTTAAATGTTAATAAGGTAATCTTCAATCAATTTAATTATTTTTGACTTAGCTAGTAAGAAAATAAAAAAATTAAATTTTAAATGTTAATAATAATATAAATATAACAGCATAATTAAATTATTTAGTAGTTCTGTGATAGTTATTATACGTAATTTCAATACTAATTTTTTTGATGGTAATCACAATTTTATTATATTAAATTAATTATATTTTAGTTAGTTAATAAAAAAATAAAAAATAAAATTTTAAATATTAATAAGTTAAGTTATTTAGTAATTTTTTTGATAGTTATTATATAAAATTTCGATATCAATTTTTTGATGGCCGTCGAAATCCTGTCGTGTCGTGTTATCGACGGCAACTCCACCTCATTTTACATGGTAATTATTTTTTCGTTCTGTATAATTTTATTTTCTTGCTCGTGTTGAATTAAATATGCAACTCACTTATTCAAAATAATTAAATCAAATTATTTAATAGAAAATAATTAAACTAAATTATTTAATAATTTTATATTAGTTATTATATATAATTTTAATTTTTTATATTTTTATGTTATTATTATTATTATAAATATAAACATTAATGTTTAACTTAAAAGACAATTAAAGATAAGAAGCTAAATAAATTAGTTTAAATTAATTATTAATTTATTTCAAATAAAATAATTCCATTAATTTCTATTATTTTTAAATTTATTACAAACAGGAGAATTCTTCAGCTTATAAAAATAAATTAAATTCTATTAATAAAATTCAATTTAATTAATTTTTTACAACAATTGCATTCCAAATGGAAGCAATACAATAGTTTATTTATGAGCAATTATTTTTTAAAATAATTATAAAAAACCCGAATATATAAGGTCAATAAATAAAATATATATAAATAAAATAGAAAAAATATTTTAAATATAATATAAAATTATATTATAAAAAATACTTTAATATTCATATTTTTATTTTAAATAATATAATATATATATATACTATAATTTAGTAAGATATTAAAATTATAATATTATAATATTATATATAAAAAATTTAAATATATAATTAATACAATCAATCTTTGATTTATCACTTATACATTTATAAACTAATTTATAACAATAAAATTCAAAAAAATATAAATTAAAATAGAGAAAAGGTATTTAAATATAATATAAACTTATATTATAAAAAACACATTAATATTTATATTTTTATTTTAAAGATCATAATATACATTTTATTATTTGTATTTATATAAATTAATGAAATTTAAAAAATATATAGATTAAAAAAAATAATCATATGTTCACTCCAATCCTTAAAAAAAAAAATAACCAATAAAAATAACAATTAACGTTTTGTCTTGTACGGCGATATAAACATTTTTTTTCTTATTTAAATTATTTTCGATAGTAAAAACTATTTTTTTAAATTTATTTTTTAAATATTATTTTAAACTCATCAATAAAATTAAAACAATTTTATCAATAAAATTACAATGATAAATAAAAAATAATTGTTGCATATATATTATTAAATTTTAATAAAAAATAGATTTTGATGAATTTAAATACAAAACAATTTATTCAATTTAAAGTTTTTTAAATATTAATATATAATTTATATGTTTTAATTTTTTAACTAATTCTTAAAATTAATTTAATATATAATTTATATATTATTCCCCTCACCCTTTCGAGAGATTATCCAGTGTGTACCATTTCATCATACTTAAATAACAGTAAACGAACCCACTTGGGGAGAATGATTAAATCATGAGCAAAGATTGCATTCTGAACATACTCTAAATTTAAATTATAATAGAATCTCAGTCTCAATGTAGCAGAAGGAGGCTTATGCTTTTGCTTCCACTGACAAGGCTTGTCCTGCTTAAATCATCTCTGAATTTGCTGCACCAATTTCAATTTGCAGAGTTCAATTAGCTATAAATGTTACTAATTTTCATGTAGACGTCAAGCATGGTTGGCCTTTTCTCTGGAAATCGCTGAACACAATCACAAGCTATTTTCAGGCACTGAAAGATCTCATGATCATGTCCTTGCCCTTTCACAACCTCATCAATAGAATCAGATACACTTGGAGAGCTACAAGAGAGATCTCTTAACCATTCATCCAAGCTTCCATAACAACTGCTCAAAGCAATACCCATTTTTCCTGTTATCAACTCAAGAAGCAAATTTCCAAAGTTGAAAACATCTTCCTTAAGAAAACACTCCTCCCAAAATTCAACATCCATGATGAAACCCCTGCTGCTTGAGTTGACCTCATTTGGATTGATGAAGCTAGACATTCCAAAATTTGATAACTTGGGCTCAAAATTCTTATCAAGTAAAACACTTTTGGAGCTTATGTTAAGATGAGCTACACGAAAACTGCAGCAATGGTGGAGCCATGCCAAGCCTTTGGCTACACCAGCAGCAATTCTGATCCTCAAAGGCCATTTCAAGATTTTCTTCTTGTCTCCCTCTGAGTGTAACCAATCGAAAAGGTTTCCATTTGATACATATTTATACACCAGAAACCTTGTTTTTTGTTCTTTGCAGAATCCAATGAGTGGAATCAAGTTATCATGTCTTAGTCTACCTAATGTCTTCAATTCAGATATGAACTGTTCTTCAGTTTGTTCAGAAATATATAATTTCTTGACTGCGAGGGACCAACCATTAAGAAGGCTTGCCTTGTACATTATCCCTGTTAGTCCCACTCCAATAATATTATGCTTGCTAAAATTTTCAGTGGCATTGCACAGATCTACAGAGCTCATTCTCGTAACAAAGGTTTCCGAGGTAGAAACCTGAAGACAGATTCATGCTTAGTAGGTCCTGAATTTAAAATTCTAGAAAAAAATAGCAGGGTTCCTATGAAAATCTACCACAGAAGATATAAAATTAATGTTGCCATGTGAAAATCAAATGGAACTAGCACAAGAGAGAGGGAGAGAAAGAGAGAGAGACAGAGTACCTCTTTCTCCAGCAGAAACTCCATTGTTGACAAACTACCCAGTTGGTCAAGCTCTGGCTTTTCATTCTTCCTTATCAGCATCAACTTTACCAGTTCTGGTATTGTGATCATCCCATTCTTTTTCCCCATATAAACCCAAGGCACACAATAGGACGCGTATATGACTAAAGCTGAAATGAGAGAAACTGCATAGCCAATTGCAAACCCACTTTTGAATGAGTAATCAAATCTCCAGTTAAATTTCCTTGAATTATCTGGGCACCTTTGTAAAGGCCCCCCACAGAGCCCAATGTTATTTGCGTAGACGTCGGCTGAAACTGTAGGGTTTAGAAAGACTGGCACTGACCCTGATAATTGATTATCGGAGACACTAAAGGTCTTGATCCTACTGAGCCAACCAAGTTCCTGTGGAATATGACCTGTCAGTCGGTTGTGATCTAGTTTAAGAACATTCAGATGGTAACAACCGGCAATGCTTGATGGGATTTCACCGGAAAATTTGTTGAAGGAAAGATCAAGGCTTGTAACAAATGGAAGTTTCTTCGAGATATCAGATGGAATTGGTCCCTCAAGCTCATTATTGGAAAGATCCAGGCCTGTTAGGCTTGTACAATTCTCAATCCCCTGAGGGAATCGGCCCCTGAGCCCCATATCAGAGAGTCGTAGATTTAAAACCCTGTCCTCATCGTCATGCCAACAGTCTACTCCGGTGAAACTACAGATAAAGCCTTGTGTATAGTTGCTGAAGTACCATGAAGATTTCAAGTAACCATAAGGGTCTTCCAATGAAGCTTTAATAGATTTCAAGCAAGAAATATCAGATTCAGTACCCATAGTTGCAGTAAGAATACCCAGCAACGAACAGATAAAAGTGTGAAGAAAAATAGGATGAAGTTTTGTGTTTTCAAGTTCCATTGAGATCTCAGTTCGCAGCTTCCTGATACAAAAGGAATCAAAGATAAATACTTAGTTCCAGTATCGTCGAGGAAATAAGCTGCAAAAGTTGCAACATTTTCAAGGGCCTTTCCTGATTCCTTCCTTTGTTTTGGAAAAAAAGAATGAAGAAACAAAATGGAACAAGTCAAATGAGGAGGGCGAGTTGTCAGAAAAAGCAAGCACGTTTCAATTTTCCTTATTTAGTTTGAATTGTTTCTTTTTTTATTTGCTAGTTTGAATTTTATCATCTGAATAAACGCACACTGCCTACGATGAAACTACAAAAAAATTTATTTTAAAAAAATTATTATTTAAAAAAAAACTACAAAACTCTATTAAATAATTAAAATAATTCAATTCAATTTAATTTAACTCAAAAACAAGCTACGCCATATCATGGCTAACTGTTTTTTTAACTTTTAATTACTCAACCAGTAATAATTTTTAATTATAACAAAAACTCCATTGAATAATTAAAATAATTCAATTCAAACACATCATTAAAGAATCATGCCTTAGGATTTTTTTTAAAACAATAAAATTTATTATTTAAAACGATTGATAAGTAAAATTAAGTTATTTATTATATTTTTAAAGATATAAATATAATTTAAACATGATTTTTTAATATTTAAACAAAACTCCATTAAATAACTTAATTTTCACAAAATCATATCATGCATCTTGGCCATGAAGTATTGTTAAATAATTTATTTTTATTTAAGATATTTATTTTTATTTAAGATATGAATTTTAATAATTTTGAACTCTTCAAATCTGAGAATCAATCAAATATCGTATAATTGAACTGAACTCTTTTCCACTTAGACTTTTCAACTGCACCAGTTTCATATATATATTTTTATTTTTATATAATTAATATAATATTTTATATAAAAATTGCCCATCTTCTCTTTTTCAATTTAAAATTTTTCTTTTTTCTTTTTAGATTTTATAATTTAAAATTAATATTGTCCATCTTTTCTTTAAAAAAAAAACAATAAAAAACTTTTTTCTCTTACAAAATGAGAAATTATATTAATATAAATTGAGTTAAAAGTTTTTAAACATAACTATGATATTACTAAAACATATAAAAATGTAAATCCGCATATTTTATATTTTTTTCATTTACAAGTTAATAGTTTTGGCATTTGTTATGATAGTATTAGCCGAAAAATTGTTTTCAAAATTATATTATATATATTTGAAAAATTCATAATTTTTATGAGATCCAAATAAATAAACAATACACCAAAATTTATTTTATATCACATAATTTATGCATAATCACGTATTTTCAATGGACTATGCATATAATTTACGGTTTAAGAATTAATTATGTGGAATTATAGTGTATTTGAAATTAAGTATTTAGATATCCACAAATTTCATAATTATCGTCCTTTCGTTCTATATGAACACGAGAAATCACTCGACGCATACAGGAAGTCACCCGACGCATATAAGAGATAGTCCGACATCCACAGAAAATGGTCCAACAGAAAAATAAATATAGAGACAATAAATTTTTTCTCTAAAAATTATTTTGATACTCGGGAGCCTTTTTGAGAGAATATATTTTTTTTTTAAGTTTTCAAGAGAGTATATCGCCACTCATTAACCATAGCCAAGAGAGAAATTAATTGCCCACCACCCACACAAGAGTAGTTACAACGCAGAAACTGCCAAAATTTTAAAATTTAAAATTTTCTTTTTTTTAAATAATTAACTCTTTAATTTATTTTAATCTCCATAAAATAAATTAAAAATTGGGCTATTCTAAATAAAATACAAAACCTTACTTCGGATTTTATTTATTTTTGCCTTATCTTAGGTGTATAATTTCTTTAATCTCACACTCACAAATGATAAAGCATAATGATATGTGTACACTGCAATTTTTATATTTAACAAATACGCTGTGTGACCTGTACATATTTCAAGAGATCAAAATATTATATGTCTGTTAGGGCAATATAACTGCTCGAATAGTGAAATTCAGAGTAGTTGCAATATGTTAAACCCTGGATCATTTACAATATTGAATTATCTACATAATCTCAATTATTTTTCTTTTATGTCCATAATTATGTTATATTTATAGTCAAACCAATTATTTTTCTTTTATGTCCATAATTATGTTATATTTATAGTTAAACATAATTGACCAGTCAATGAATACAAAACTAATGTGATACTTCCATATAATATTCGTCCTATCTCGATACTCTCAACCTAATTCAATTTGCTTTTTAATTCATAATCATCTAATAATATCCTAAGATAGCAAATATTAAACTAAACCTCAAATAACAGAGATCATCAGTTGTGCTTCCATCATTGGTCACAAGTACATGTGGTATGAATTACATGCTATGATATCCTTTCATTCATAATAGAATATATGTCTTTATTTAAGATACCTTATAAATGATAATTTGAGCATACTTAATATTTAAATTTGAATTCTCTAAGTTACTCGTTTTAAAACAGAACTTCATCTAACTATCAAGACAGACAATATAACTTATTCATATAAGATCAATGTATTTTAATACAATAACCTCCCAATATTATTCTTAATCTCTTCAAGATGACATCTCGTATTATAAGTTTTAGAGCTCTTAATTTTTTATCTATAAATAAAAAAAATTATAATTGTCTTGTATTTTATTATCTCGCTAGATAATAAAATAAATACCGAGTGAACAGGTATTTATTATCTTTCTGAAATAATTCTCATAATTATATCTTCTGATATAAAAATAGTATGTATGAATTGCACAATCAGAATAATGATTTAAATACACTAACTCATTATCTTATCATCTAAGCCAACTTAATCACTTTACAAGGTTATACAAAATATTTTTTTGTACCCATCTTCGTTAGAAAACTAAAGTCATTTTATGTGTAGAAAAAACTTTCATTTTATTTGTATCTATATCCCTAATATAGTAAAAAAAAATACTCTTAACTATGACTTCTTACTTCTTAAAAAGATATATCCTGAGATAGATTTAGACTCATCTAAATCTCCTCTCCATTTTGCATCTCTATAGTCTCCCACTTGCAAACTATTTCTTTGATAACATTATGAATAATATAATATACATCTAAGATATCTCTATATCCATTTCAGGACATCCAATGTACTTGCCTAGGGTCAGATTGATTTATTATACTCATAGCATAGAATATATAAAGTCTTGTATACTTCATAGCATACATTAGGCTCCTAACCTCACTCTTATATGGAATATTTTATTTGAACTCTCTCTTTTGGAGTCTTAGGAAATAATCTACAACTTAAAATTTTCCTTTTGAAAATAAGAGTATCCATAGATTTGAAGTCTTGCATATTCAATCACTGTAACACTTTCATGATATATTGCTCTTGGAAAAAGAGAATAATCTTCTTACTGAGCTCTTAGAATCTTGACTCTAAGATTATATGCAACTTCTTCATCCCTTTTATCTTAAAAGATGATAAGCAAACCTTAATGGTTGGGATATACTCACTATCATTTCTAACTATTAGTATATTGCCTATGTGCAATGATAAAATTACTAATTTATTCTTGGATCTTTTACATATATTTTCAATAATTCTCATTGATCACAGTGAAATCATAAAACTAGATGGTATTATGAAATTTAATATACCATAGTCCTAAAGACTATTTAAAGCCTTAAATTGACTTTGAGAATCTACACACTTTATATTCTTGGCCATTTATACTGAAACCTATGGTCTGTTCTATATAAATTTTAATTTTCTATTTGAGAAAAAAATAGTCTTCACATCCATTTGATATAATTTAAGATCCAAATTAGCAACTAATGCAATTTAATAAAAAAATAACTTTATCAAGGTAAACCTCATAAAAGGTTCAAAAAAACTTCTTTATACTTCTTTCATTCCTATTGTGTGTACCCCTTTAGCTACTAAACGAATTTTATATCTCTTGATACTGCCATCAGCTGTACGCTTCACTTTGAGAATCCACTAATTCTCAATCACTTTATGTCCTAATTGCAACTCTATATTGACTAACTCTTTATTTACTCCATTTCCCATTCTATTGTTTTAATCCTTCTTTTCTTAGCTAAAGATCTAAGAGTTTAAGAAATACATTTCTCATCTCATCTCCATCAGGAGTAACAATAAATACTTTCCCTTCAATCTTAAAACAACAACTGAAAATTCTTAGATGACACATTCGTCATAGCTGAGATTGATCTATTGACTCATCAATATGCATGTTACTCCCACTTGGACTAGATTATGTGACTATACTTACTTCAAGATGCAATTATGAAACTAATGACCATATTCATCTGTATCCATATTGCTTCTACTTGAATGTATGTCTGTCAAGAATTTCTATACTAAAAGCAGTCTGGATGCGAGTTTAATTTAGACGTAAAACTTATCCTATCTCCATATGCTTAGAAAAAAATTTTTCTAAAGAATGTAATCTCCTATGATTCAAAAAACTTTTATTCTCTTACTCACTAAAGAATAAATATCATTTTACCTACTCAAAGATATCTTGGAAAGCACGTATTCTTCCCCTTGGTCCTTCAAATTTATATGATGGTTCGTGAGCAATTTTATAACTTTATTGTTTTAAAGTCCACAAATAAATTTGTGTTTAGTCCATAACTCATATAGAGTAAAAGTTACTGGTTATGTGAGTATTAGGTTAAGCTCAATAGTGATTACTAATAATGTATCACCCCAATAAATAATTGACAAAATTAGCTCAACTCATTATTGACCTAACCTAATAGGGTTATATTTATTCTTTCTATTACACAATTTCTAAATTGTTCCAATAGAAATTTTCTACCTTGATTAGTTCTTAAAATCTTTGCTTTTTTGTCTAATTAATTCTCAATTAAATCCAAAAAATTTAATCAAGCAACTTAAATTCTCAATTTAATGATATATTAAATAGATATAACCTTACAGAGAGTAGTAATTAATTATGAAATAGATGTCTCCTTATGTCTAGCCCCACATGTAAATAATCACATTTAGTAGAAAAGGTTAAATAGAATAGAAATTTAGCTCTTGTTCCCAAATGATTTCAAATTAGGCAATATTTACAAATGGACATATCTACTTTGTTAATATTACCTAATAAGCACACTATGACTAATCGTTGTATATCTTTTAACCTATGTAGCTAAGTACAGTATACCACGTATTTATATTATTCATAGACATATTAAAAGATATAAAATAGGAAACAAAATATACTATTAAAGTTACATATAACTTCTAAGCTAATATGAGCATTCATGAAATGTCAGAACTACTAAAATTTGTACTTAAAATAAGTTTACACCTAGTTCATGAGAAAAAAAAAGTTTAATCAACACTAACACAAAGAATAAGTTTCATTGAATTTATGGAACAAATTGGATATTATGTAAGAACAAAATTTACTTATTACATATTGAAAGCTCATAGGTGTTTAAGCCATTCACCTCCACTTTGGAGTTATTTCCTAACGAATATCCATCTTGCTCATAGAAGAAGTCATCAAACTTTCACGAAGGTATTTCGATCCTGTTCTATACAGTTAAAATATTTGACTTTAGCAAAATTTTCCTTCTTCTATCCGAAATGACCTTTTCCCTTCCCTTTATTGTTATTTCTTATTGGGCTTAACTTTTTCTATCATATGCTATTTACCACATTGATATTTTTATTAATTTCTTTTTATTCCTTAGGAATTAGAGCTAATTATGTATACTTTTGTACTTATTAGATTTAAATGCAGATGTTCCTACTCTAGCTCTAAGAAACACATAACATCTTCCATATAGTTAATGTGAATGTTGTAGGTAAATAGCATTTTTCATGTGATCCTAAGTATTTGGGCAAAAAGCATATTATTGGTTTAATATTCTATTTGTTAATCAAAATATGATGAGCATCTTTTAGCTCATTCACTGTAACTCATGATCTTAAAACATATTCTTATATCATGACAAGAATTCTTCATATAAGTGTATAATTATATAGTATAAGCTATAAGATTGATAAGCAAGATTTCTTCAAACCTCACTTTCAGGTGTATACCATATGTCTATTGTTAAATAATATTTTTTTGTAAACCCAAATATAACAATATTATGTATATTGCTCAAGAGCAGTTGAATTCATTTCTTCCAAACATTATATACCTCATGATCCAGTTTATGCTGGGTCGTGTTACCGTATTCTAGTATTTCTATAACTAGGTTAAGAGATTCTAGAGCTCTTAGTTCATCGAGCATATACTGAATTTTCTTACTTTAGATTTCATAGTTATACTCATTTACGTTCTCTCACTTATTAAGACAAGCTAAAAAGATTTGGAAGAAGATATTGTATTAGTCTAAATTAGAGATATTTATGCACATGAGTTAATGTCTTTCATGCATACACTAACTTTAATAATAATGAATTATATTAATAATTATTTTATATAACTTTTAGAGTCAAAAGTTCACTATGTTTCCAATTATCATCTAAAATCCTAATGTATTATAAAAATTAATCCAAATTAGTTATGTTAAGGTTCATGTCTTAAATTACTTATAATTTAAGAGTTTTAAAAATTTTACGTTTGATATCCAGAAACATCAACTAATATACCATATATTAACATATGATATAAAAATAATGAACAATTAGGATACCATGAAATAAAATAACATCTTATTTAAACTTATGAAACGATGAAAGATAATATTGTTTATCATAAAATTATCCTTAGTAGCATAAACAAACTACATGGATAATGATGAATCTGATTTTCCTCGTACTCCATGATAGATCTGGTTTTCTTCTTGCTCCATCATATGGGTCCATCATATGGGTCTCTCAATATTCAATTTGATGAAATGACCTGCAAAATAAGAAAAGATGGTCAGGGGTCTATCGAGGATGTCCCAGTGGAGACCCTCTGATGTTCAAGTCAGGTTCATGAACTAGTGTTGTATGGATAGGTAAGAGTTGCAGAGAAAAATAAAGTAAAAAAAAAATGGAGCCGAGGAAGAAGCAGGAAGAAGAAGGAAGGACCCCCCTTTTCCTCTGCTCGTGATGTATATCTACTTACAATGCTAGCTGTCTCTGTCACTCAGCTCTGTACGTACGGATGTGTCAGAGTTCCTCTCCATGCCATGCGGCCATTTAATTTTTTTCCAGCACGCATGTGGGCAGGGCTGCGAGGTAACTGGGCCTACTCCCCTACTTCTTATCATGTCACCTAGCTAGACTCCCTTTAGATGGGCTCGGGCATGTGACCTGTCTAGCTTGCTTCACATGGCCGGGATGGGACGCGCTGCGTGAATCTGGATGGCTTTGAGAAAGGCCTGATGGGCCTTGGGTCTGCGTCCTTCTTTAAGGCCTGGTCTTGCCCCCAAGTGCAGGAAGCCCGTCGGTCATCAAATAACAATAATTCTCAAAAGAAGCTATTCGTGTCTAATATAGACTTGAGACACATGTATAGAATGTTCAAAAAATATGTGTAGAATATCATCTAGTCGATTTAGATCAAGTTAACTCTAGGAAGTTTTGGCTTAATTATAGACCTACTATTAATTAGCCTTGATAATCCTATCGAATGACACATTATCTTATTTGTAACCTACTTGGAATATTCAGTAATGAATTTCAATATAAGGCGATTGTAGGACTCATTGACATTCTCCAAAATGAAATCCAAAATTCCCTTTAGATTGAAATTAGGCAACACGATTCTTAAAAAAAATACATCTTTCTTTGTATTGCAAAAAGAAAAAATATTTTCAAAAAAATATTTTATCATTCACATCAATGATAAATTACATTAGACAGTTTATTTTATTTGAAATGTCTATAGATCAATATCGGAGATGATCAATTATCTAGCCATATCATCTATCTGTTAATTCGGAATTTTCCCAATTTCTAATAATTAATGGGTATTCTATTGCTTGAATGAATTAATTCTACAAACACATCAATTCTATTCTATTGCTTGAAGGAATTAATTCTACAAACACTTTAATTCTCTTTCAAGATATCAAATGATGTGTCTTAATTAAATTAATTCCTACTTTCATGACTCTTGATTTAATAAAAACAATTAGATTCTTTAATTAATTGTGAAATCCTCTCATATCTTTAATCAATTTCTTAAATCTAAAAATATAAGTTCTAATCTTAGATTTTCCACCATTAATCTTCATCTTTCAATATATCAATTAATGATTAAAACAATACTTTAATTAGCCAAATACAAAGCAAGAGATTAAATCACAAGAAAAAGAATCAATAATCGAATACCCCACTCAAAATTAGAGATGAGCTCAAACCCATTAATAGAAATTAGTTCAAATCGATGATTAAAATAGAGTATTGCATACTCAATTTATGAAATCTAAAAATATACTCACTAATCATTATATTTACAAAGAAAATATCAAAATAAAATTAATAAAGGAGAAGAAAAACCCAAGTGAAGAACTCTTCAAATATTGATAATCCATACCCAAAGAGTCTACATTTGTGACGTTGCAGCTGCTCCCTTTTGTTCTTCACATGAAATGAGGAAGAAGAAGGTGAAAATGGTGAAAATAGGGAGAAAAAGGTAGGTGGCTGCTACTTCTTTATTCTAGGGCCTTCTCCCCCTTCTAAAAAGTAAAGAAAAAAAAACTATTTATATAATCTAAAAAGGGTACTCTAGCAGAATAAAAGGTTGTCATCTGCCATAACAATTAATTATTAATTTTCTGAATATATAATGTATTGACAGATTGACTGATATAAATTGTGATATAACTTGTGTAACGATCCGGAAACCGGACCGCTACCGGCGCTAGGATCCAGATCGGCTTAAGGCCGCCGGGATCCGTAGCAAGCCTAACATACATCCTGTACAACTGGTGTAATCCCATACATGATCAAACATAACATAAAAAAACTTTAAAATCTTTCATATACCAAGCTTGATTCGTATGTGACATAACTGTAAACATAAAAACCCCATGCTAGAGCCCTCATCAAATGCTCTAGCTGGGTCAACATAACATACATCAAGCTTGGTTCATATCTCAACAATAAAAACATAACATACATCATGTACAAAAAGGGATTAACCAGACCTTAGGGCCAAGCACAATACTAAACCATTACTCTACTTTACATTTCCTTACATTACATTACATTACCTTACATTATCTTACAATGCATTATATCAATTTACATTATATGTCCACACTAAAAATGCTAATCTATTACAAAGCCATAACATTAACCCTTGACGTCATCTTGGACTACCTCTGACCTGCAAGCCTGGGGGTTAGGGGAAAGGGGTAAGCTAAAAAGCCCAGTGAGCAGAACAGATAAACAATAATAATAATAAAACATGCTTTCATGGAATGCGTCACAGCACAAACATTTCACATCACGGTTGGACATGACCTCTAAAACTCCCTCTGTCTGTGCCCGGCCCTCGAAGGAGCTCCTCAGAACTTCTGTAACATAACATGGTGCCCGGCCTTTCGAGCTCCTCAGGACTTCATTATTGCCCGGCCCTCGGTGGGGCTCCTCAGGACTTCATTAACATATCATATCTAGGGCTATTGGGGTCGCATTGGTCCATTCACATCAACAGCAAATTATGCAATGCAACATCTTCGTGAAATCCAATGCAAGCAACCTAATACATATACATGGTATTCATGATGCGTGAACATGCTTAAAACATTTGAGTTAGTTCTACTCACCTCTGGCAGACGCTGGACTGACTCTGCAACAGCTAACACTGCTGGCCTCCTCGGTTCCTCGGGTCCGATCCTACACAAGTGGACTCAAATGAGGAACCAAACACACTCTAAATAACTCATAAATAACTCCCCAAAAAACCCCTAAAACATCATAGAAATCATGCAAAGGAAGGCTGGACAGGGCACTTTCGGCGGCAGGTTCGGCGGCCGAAAGTCCCTCTAGAACCGAAAGCCAGCCACTTTTAGCGGCACCTTTGGTGGCCGAAACTCCCCTCCAGAGCCGAAAGTCCAACTTTTGGGGGCAGGGTTCGGCAGCCAAAACAAGCCACCACAGGCAGGTTCGGCGGCCGAAAGTCCGTTCGGTGGCCGAAAGTCCCTTCGGCGGCTGAACCTGAGTTCTTCCAGAAAGGCAGAACTCAGCCTCCTCATGCACAAACAGCCTCCAAACCTTCCAAAACAACCCAAAAACCTCACATGCTCTCTCCCAAACATGCATACACACTCCCTCATGCATAAAGGACATAAACTAACTTAAATTTCCCAACAAAACATCACATAAACATATATTGAGCATAAAACCCACACAAACCTTAACATGCACATCTATTCTATCCCATGCATCAAAACTTCTTAAAACTTCATTAAACATAAATGAAAGCAAAGATCTACACTTACCTCTTGAAGATCGAGGGTTGGTGCGATCCCTAACTCGGAGATAGGAGAAATCAAACTCCTTGGGTCTCCAAGCTCCCAAAACTTTATTTAAACTTTAAAACTTCAAAACCCAAAAGGAAACTCATAAAAACGTGAAGGATTTGAAGAAAGAACATGAAATCAATCAAAGGAGGACATGAACTCACCTTAGCTCGAGAATGGGGAGAAAACTCGCCTATTTTCGATCTGAGGGCCCTTTATAGGTGGTCGGTCAACCACCTTCGGCGGCCAAATCTGCTTCCAAAACCTCACCACGTTCGGCAGCCGAACATGGGGTTCAGCGGTCGAAAGAAAGCCACTTTCGGAAGCCTAACTTGCCCCCTAAACTATCCCATGTTCGGCGGCCGAACTTGAGGTTCGGCGGCCAAACTTGGAAATGCTCTCCTTGGTCTTTTCTTTTCAAAACTCAATTTCTTTTGCATTAAAACCATAAAATCATGTGAAAACATTTTAGAAAACACATTTTACCCTTCTAGAAGGCTCTGACATCCGAGATTTCCGGATTCCAACGGAGATTCCATCGGAAAGTTGGAATTCCGATGCCAGGATCTAGCCGGGTATTACAACTTGGTTGCTGTTTATGCAACTTTTTGCCCCTCTTTGAATTAATAATCTTCAAGACCCAATTGGTATCCTTTTTTCTATAAAATAAGGACAAAATATCTATAAAACACTAATTTATAAATATTATTTAAAATTATTAAAATTATCAAACAAATAAATAAAAAGAGTTATTTACATGAGCAAATGAATGCAAAATGTGCTTAAAAACTATATAAAAATTGAGGTTAACATAGAGCCGAACTTTGAAGAGTTTAAACTTAGTTCGTTAAAATTTTTTCGAGTTCAAGCCGAACTCAAGTTTTACTCATTTCGAACTCGAGTTAAGTATTAATAAGTTTAAACTTGGCTCGTTAACAAACGAGATTAGACGAATCAAATTTTTATCGAATTTAATATCAAATAGTTCATAAATAGGTTAATTTATTTACATGTTTAATGGATTTTAGTTTAAAATTAAATAATTTTAGTTAAATAAGTATATATACAAATTAGCTCGCAAACTTGTAAAAGATGAGCTATTAAATGCTAACAATAAAAATATCTGCAAGTTTTAATAGTATAATTAAATTATATAGAGCTGAACTTAATTCTCTGGTGATATTAATCTAAGCCTGCTTAATAAGACTGTTCACAATCTTGTTCGCAAGCCTATTCATAAACTCATAAACGAGTTGAGTGCATAACCTTAACGAGCCGAGTGCATAACCTTTCACAATTTTCATCATGTTTTTATTTTCTAAAGTAATATTAAGAAATTTGTGTCATTGGACAAACATTTTTTTATAAATAATATTTGTTTATTTATATTTATATTTTCTAAAATATTATCACCAACGAATTTATGTGGTTAATAATTATCGAAGATGTTTCATCATACATAAGTAATATCTTTTACTCGTATTTTTGTTTGTATTTTTTATTTTTAAATAAAGGGAGATTTATAATTTAGTATCTGAGTATTGCCATTATTAACAAGTCAGTCACTGCATTTTCAAAAACCTATTAAAACGTCCTTATCTTTTCTCTCTGTCAACAAAATAATCATTTCGTCTATTTCTGCCGTTAAAAATATACAAAAGACTAAATTATCCCCCTTCTTTTCCTCCTCCTCCTTCTTCTTCATTGATTCTTCCTCCTCTTCTTCTTCTTCTTTGGTTCTTCTTGTTCTTCTTCTTCTTCTTTGATTTTTCTTTTTATTCTTCTTCTTTAAGGAGGAGGAAGAGGAGATTCTTCTTATTCTTCTTCTTTTTCTTTTTCTTCATCATCATCATCTTCTTTTTCTCCTTCTTCTTTTTTCTTCTTTTTCTTCTTCTTCTTCATCATCATCATCATCTTCTTCTTCTTTTTTTTCTTCTTTTTTGAGGAGGAAGCAGAGGAGGAGGAGGAAGAGAGACTATTTCGTTAATAGAAAAAAACGATAATGACGTTTTATTAGATCTAATAAAAGATAAGGACGTTTTAATAGATCTAAAAAAAGATAAGGACGTTTTAATAGATTTCTGAAAATGTAGGGACTGACTTGTTAATAATGGTAAAACCTAGGGATTAAATAAAGAGTTTTATTTGAGGAAAAAATTGGATTTAAAATTTTTCTCTTTCTTTTTAATGGAAAAGAGGACGGAATGATTATTTCGTTGACGGAGAGAAAAGATAAGGATATTTTAATAGGTTTCTGAAAATGTAGGGATGACTTGTTAATAATGACAATACCCATGAACTAAATTGTAAATCTCCCTTAAATAAATATTTAGTAATTTTATTTAAAATTAATTTTTTGTCTTAATTACCTGAATATATCGATTTAGAACCAAATTATCAATTTTTTTAAAAAAATTAATGATAATTTTTCGATTTCTTACTAATAAAGTATTAAGAGTATATTTAATGTTAAAAATTTTATTATTAGGGCCGGTGGAGGGAGCAATTGCTTAATATATAATCTATAATTAATTTATATTATATATAAAAGTGGATGGAAGAAAAATATTAGAATTTTTCAAAATTAGTTAAATTTTTTACTTATTTATAATTACATTTAAATTTAAAAATAAATAATATTTTTATTATTTAAATCAAGGGTAAACTGCAATTTAGTCCCTATGGTTTAGTGAAATATAACCTTTCGTCCCTCTGTTTTAAAAAACCTTCAATTTAGTCACTGTAATTTTTAAAAACTATGCCATTAGTCCCTCCCGTTAGATTTTCAGTTAAATCACCGTTAGTTTTAGTTAAAAATACTAAAATACCCATTCTCTCTCCTTCCTCTTCTTCTTCTTCTTCTTCTTCTTCTTCTCTTTTCCGATCTCCTCCTCCTCCTCCTCCTTCTTCTTCTTCTTCTTCTTCTTCTTCTTCTTCTTCTCGATCTTCTTCTTCCCGATCTTCTTCTTCCCGACCTCCTCCTCCTCCTCCTCATCCTCTTCCTCCTCCTCCTCCTCCTCTTCCTCCTCCTCCTCCTCCGCCTTCTGTGTTTGATTTCATGCAAGCAGCTGTGCAAATAAGCTAATGAAAGCAACAACCTCAAGAGCAGCATTGGCATCCCGGATGGCAGCATTGGGTTTCTTCATTTTGATGTAAACAGTAGCCGTAAAATATCATGTACACCCAAAACTAAACAATCAAAACAAGCAAGCACACACCAATCCCAAGCTAAGAAAACTATCACCATCTCCTCTTCTTCCTCTTTAGGCTCTGCTTGTGGACCTTCCTTATCCTCAATTTCCTCGTCGCTCTCATCCACGACATAGCTCTTTTGCAATACCCCAAAGTACACCGGATATTGACACGTGGAAAATTAAAAACACAAGCAGAAAACAATCGATTGGAAGAAGAGGATTTCGCAATGGGGTTCGCTTGGTGGTGGACCTGAATGTCGAAGTGGCCATTTGGGAGGAAGCAGGTGAGGTCAGGAGTGAAGAAGCTGTTACGGATATTTTAGTCTTTTAATTAAAATTAACGGTGATTTAACTGAAAATCTAACGGGAGGGACCAATGGCATAGTTTTTAAAAATCACAGTGACTAAATTGAAGGTTTTTTAAAACAGAGGGACGAAAGGTTGCATTTCACTAAACTAGAGAGACTAAATTGCAGTTTACCCTTAAATCAATTTTAAGAGTTAGTTAAATGAATTTTAAAATAAATAAAATTTTTAATATTTAAAAAATTTAAATTGACTAAATTATTTTATATTTGAGTTTAAAATCTGTTATATTTTTTAATTAAAACTTAACAAATAACATATCAAGAATCTCATAATTTTACTCAGGGCAATAATTTTCAACAATTTTAATTGCATTAAAATTGTCATAGAAATTAAATGTTTAATCTACAAAACCTTAAATCATAAAAAATTAAGTTATTATCTATTAATTTAAAACTTACGAGAATTATATTCGAAAAGTATAAGATAATAAGAAAATAATTCATAATCTCTTTGACATCTATGGACACGCAATACAATTTCCATAATGCACGTATGGAATTGCATTTATAATTATTTTATTATTTGATATTTTAATATTTTATTAAATTTATTTTAAATTAATTTAGGTTATAGTAAAAGTTAAATTCCTCTTTTTCTTATTTAGCTTATAGGATTAATGTTCAGTTACCATTGAAATAATGGCTGCTGCGGTGGTCCTCTTTTTCTTATTCTCCCCAACAGGCACCCAAGGCACGCAAGCTAGTGTGACCATCACTGAAACCGCAGAAAAGTGTATAACCAATCACTTTCCAGTTGATTTTCCGCGGAGGCGTGCATTCTTCCAACGGCCCTCCACAGAGTCTGATGTTATTAGCGTAGCTTTCAGCTGGGATATTGCCGTTCACAGAGTTTGGCACTTGCCCAGATAATAGATTGTTCGCAACACTGAAGGTCTTGATCCGTTCGAGCTGGCCAAGTTGTTGTGGGATACGACCATTTAATCGGTTATGGTCGAGTTTGAGAACATTCAGAAAACGGCAATTTGCAATACTTGATGGGATTTCACCAGAAAAATTGTTGGATATATCGAGGCTTGTTACAAATGGTATCTTTTTCTCAATGTCTAATGGAATTGTTCCATGGAACTCATTACCTTAAAGGTCCAAGCCTGTTAAACTGGTACAGTTCTCAAGCCCTCTAGGAAACTGGCCCTTGTGGAATTATTCATTATTCACAAAAAGAACAAAAAAAAAAGGGAAAATTATTTTTTAGTCCTTGAGGTTTAACGTAATTAACACTTTTGTCTCTCTATTTTGGCGACCCAACACTTAAGTCCCTCACTTTCTTTTCTGTCCAAATTCGTAGTCCTTCCATCCAAAATAGCCGTTTGGGACACGTGAATTGATAAAATTAATTCTCACTAAAAATTCCGCTATTTCAAAATCATAAAACCCAAACCCAAATACCTCTTCTTCTTCTTCTTCTTCTTCTTCTTCTTCTTCTTCTTCTTCTTCTTCTTCTTCTTCAACCGGAGAAAACATGAAAGAGAAAAAAAATAGGAAAAAAAATAGAGATTTCACATTGAGAGAAGGATATTTTTGGAAAAAATTATCATCTCTCACCTTTGACTCTTTGACTAAACGGTTTAAATGGATGGAAGGACTACGAATTTAGACGGAAGAGAAAGTGAGGGACTTAAGTGTTGGGTCGCCAAAATAGAGAGACAGAAGTGTTAATTACGTTAAACTTCAGGGACTAAAAAGTAATTTTTCCAAAAAAAAAAAAAAAAAAAAGGAGAAAGACCTAACTAATCAAAGTCAAGACCCATTGAGGACGTTACTAAAATTTCCAAGAAGGGATAAGATGTCAAGCATCAGCAAAATAGTGTGTTTGAATTGGACGTTCTGACAATAACCTTTCATGAGAAGTAAACAAATGACTCATATATGAAGAGGAAACCAAGCAAAGGAAGGACCATAAGCTTAACAAGGAAGCTAGAAAGAAAAGAAGTGGATCGTTTTGTCCGAGTCATCAAGTCAAGCCCCGCTTAAAGACGCAAGTAGTTTTACCAAGTAATCAACTCAGCCAAGTTTCAATCAAGTCCCTTTATTTAATAAAATTGAAAGAATTAAAGCTCAAGCTTTAATTATTTTACTTTTATTAATTATTAGTATTAATCAACGTGGGTTACACGTTATCTCAATTCGTTAATAATTTAATTATTATTTATATATATTATTTTGAAAAATTTTAATATATTTATATAACATTTTTATGATATTATATAATTACTTTAATTTTTAATATTATTTTTATTTTGTTGATTTTGAAATTATATATTATTTTATTGCTTTTAATAAAATATTCTTTTTATTAAATTAATTTATTATGAGTAATATTATTTTTATTTATATTTTTAAATAATAAATAAATTTAAATATAACTATATTATTATATACATTTTAAAATTAGAGAATTTTATTTATTAATAAATCAATTCGTTGACTATAAAATTTAATTTATTGATTATGAGAAGGTATTGTTATATGATATTTTTAAAAAGTAAATATTAAATTAATATTTTATTATAATAGGTATAAGGTAGGTAAATATATTATTATTTTTTTAAAATAATTTATATTATAATAAAAAAATTTAATTGAAAGAATTAATGGATGTATAATTTATTTGTAAAATTAAATAAATATAAATGAATTTACAAATAAAAATTTAATCAATTAGTAAAATCAAATAGACGTAGAAAACTTCATAAATGGATATATAATTTATTTATAAAATTAAACCTATAATTTATTTATAAAATTAAATTGATATAAATAGATTAAAAAAATAGACTTATAATCCAATTATAAATTTAAATAAATATAAATAAATTTTCAAACAAATATATAATCTGTTTATAAAATTAAATAAATATGAAAAATTTCCAAACAAATATAAAATCCATTTATAAAGAAAATATATTTATATTTCCATTTATAAAATTATAATAGTTACAAATGGATCTATATATTTGCAAAATACAGCAATTAAACAACATGCACGTAATTTCTTTTATTTAAACAAAGAAAATTAATACTTTACTTAATTTTTGAATTTTGAAGAGAGATACACATAGTTATTTAACTTATCAAACAATTAATTTTAATTTTAAAAAATATATAATTATTTATTATTATTAAATTTAATTATTGTATAAGTAAATAGTAGTTCAATATATTAAAATAAAAATAAAAAAATCGAATAGACTCCTCAAAATTTGAGAGATTATATGTATATATTGTCCTTTTAATATCCATACACATAATGAATTGACGGTTTATAATTATTTTTTTTCTTGAATTTTTTATTTATTGAATAATTAAATTTTTTAGTTATAAATAATTTTTTAATATATTTTACTCTCAAAATAAATTATTTATATTATACAAATAAAACTATAAATATGGTAATGTACTTTTTGGATTTTAATTGATTTAGTTGCAGTAGTGGGTTATTTAATTTCTTTGTGGTCTATTAGCATGCTTCTTGAGTATAAAATGTGCATCCACTAACCACTTTGTAAAGTCCTTAAAGCAAGTCTGTTTTTCCATCTCTTTCTCTTTTTTCTTTTTTTTCCTTTAGTTCTCATTAAGTCTTGACATTTTTTTATTGGTTTTATTTATTTTTCATGATATTTTCTCTTTTTATCTCCACAACAAGTATTGAATATAATGATAATACTCATTATGTTTCAATTAAAAAAAAAATTAAAGTCTAGATTTAATCCTTGGAAAAGACATTATTACGAGTAGTAGCCGTGATTAGTTATTGTAGAACATATACACATATCTCATATCATGAGCATTTCATATCAATAGTAAGGTGATAATTAAAAAACATATAAATACATCTATACATGAAGTTGTGTATATACATCTACATATGAAGTTATGAGTCTTGAAAAATTAACCTTCAACTGCTAATCACAAAATCAAACCATCACTGCCTATCATACTTCTAGCCTGTCTCCGGTACAATTTATTCATATCTCTGTTATCTCAAAATCAATATCGATAAAATCGGTAGTAGAAATATCAGTTTGAATAGATGTCTTAGAATCTTCCATGCAATTATTTATTTTCTTAACGGCCAATAGTCTCTTGTAAATTTGAAGCATTGTAGGCCTTTGATCTGGAACTTGATCAATACAACTACAAGCAATACTAAGAACACTAAATATTTTGGCATTGTCTCCTCTTCCACTAATTAGAGACTTATCAACAGCATTATAAAGAGTGGAAATGCTGGTGGAAGAATGCGAGATTCTTTCTTTGAAGGTCTCCTTTGGCATGTAAAAATCTTGACCTAGAATTATCTCCAAGATAAGAACACCAAATTTATAGATATCACTTTGAATCAAACGCTTTTCTGTCGACCTAATATTATCAATGTTGGAAAAGGATATAGATCCTTCTAAATTTGATATCTTGGGTTCCAAGTTTTTATCGAGCAAGATGCAACTAGAACACAAGTTACTATGAACTATAATGAAATTGTTATGATGGAGCCATGCCAAGCCTCTTGCTATCCCAATTGCTATGTTAATCCTTGAATGAAAATCTAAGGTCTTAGACGCATGATTCATAGGGTGCAACCAATTGTAAAGGTTTCCATTTGGCATATATTTATATACAATTAGTTTTTCATGTGATTCTATACAGAATCCCAAGACAGGAACTATGTTCATGTGCTTAAACTTACCTAGAATCATTAGCTCAGAGAAGAATTGATCTACTAGATGTTGAGAATTATGTATCCTCTTAACTGCAGTTAAGCAATTGTATGGAAATTTTGCTTTGTATAACTTCCCCTTCTTTCCCAAACCGATGAAATTGTGTTTGCCGAAAGAACCCGTTGCTTTTTTTAGAGATGTGAAACTCATTCTCGTAATCAACTTCTCTAGATCTGATATCAGTGACTGTGGAAGAAATCACCAATGACAATTAGCACCAATGACAATTAGTAAGGCTTACTCAAACAGTTATAGAAAAGACAATTACAGATATTAAAATTCTAAAATTTCATTTTTTTTTTTTTCAAGATGGTTATGTGGTTTATTCACAATCTTTAGAGTTGTGAAAAGTTGAGTATGGGATTGAAGTCTCGCGATCCTAATATGGTAATGGTTAATAAATGAGTATTAGAAAATAATTATATAATTATAAAAAAATAGTATTGGTATAGAAAAAATATTTAGTTAATTTATTAGTTTAAAAAAATATGTGTTTTTTAATTTTTAAAAAATCTATCAATTAATTCTTATATTGATTTTAATATTAAATATCATAAAAAAATTTAAAATATATTCAATACAAATGAACTAATTAATAAATATTTTTATAAAATTAATAAATTAAGAAATGAGTTTTTTTTATACTATAAGTACTAAATAATATAAAATACGTAATGGTTATACCAACATAAGTATTAATTAGTAGAATTTTTTTAAAAAAATTAATATATTTTTTAAAATTAAAGTTTCTAAAAGCAAATCTATGAAAAAAAAGACACAAACAACATAAGCGAGAGAGAAACCTGTCTGTTAACTTCTTGATAGCATATTCTTCGAGGCTTTGCCATTAACAAAGTCTTGGATAAAGGAGTCTTTTTCTCGTTTATTTTCTTGAAATCAAACCAAGGAAAGCAATACGATATAAAAATGGTTACTACTGAAACTAAAGAAAATATATAACCAATTATAAACCCACTATTGAATGAATAATCGAATCTCATCCCGTGCTCCTCCTCAAGCTTCCGCCGGGGATCATTACCGGACATAGCAGCTCCTACACTGATAATATAAAGAAGAAGAACAACAAGTATTGGTTTGGGAGCCATTTGCATGTATGATGAGATAACATAAATAAGAATAGTTTAATAATGGGGTAATGGGACAATTTTTATGTGTGAATTGGATTACCTTCAACATCACTAAGAGTGTATAAATGTCCAAAGTCTTTAAGAGCAAGTCAATTTCCCATAGAAAATCGGTCTCTTAGCTATTACATGGTTGCTTCTCTGCACCTTCTGCTTCAATTGCACGTTCAAGTCCAATTGCAAGTTATTTTAGGTTAAAATGGTAATTTTCTTTAAAAAAATTCTTATTTATTTAATTTTCAAGTCCACGCAGAAGAATTAACTTCAGATTAGCCATATAAATTATATTTATTAATTTTTAATTTTGAATATAATTTTTATAGAAAAAAAAAATGCAATTTCATTAAAACCAAACTCAGAGAACATCAGCAATAACAAAAGCAGAAACAGAGATAGGAAACTCTTCAATCCAAATCTGAAGATCATCTCCTTCGTGACTGAATTGCCTGTGCTCTTTATGAAGGACCAAGAGTAGCTGACTAGTTGTCCAGCAAATACAAAAAAATTCTCATAGCAGCATCCCTAAATCAGAGTGATTCCAGTCTCCACTCTGTGACAGATCAATAATATCAGACTTTAAAAATTATCTTAGAGAAGCTTAATTAGATGAAGTGAAAGTTGCAGTCTCGGGAGCCCATTAACCACATAGCTTCTTAGCAGCGTATGCCATTATCTGACCTACGCCTTTCCGAAGAATAACACCCAAAAAACTTCCGGAGAGAGCGGTGAACCAGCATTAGTGTTTATCTTTTTTAAGCCTGGAGGGCAGGGGCCATATATCAAACATGTGGCAGGCACGATGGGGGAAGTCCACATTTTCATAGTTACGGACCTGTTCATAGTCGGCCAGAAAAACACCAGCTTTACGAACCACCTTCTGAGCTCCACTAGCCTCCTTCAAAATCAACAAAATTCTGCCCATTCAAAATAATAATAACACAGTGGAAGTAAATGTTAAATTTGGATTAGTTCTTACTCATTCTAAAGTTTTGTTTAAGAAAATTAGAAATACTTTAGGCACATATTTCAAATCAATGTATTATCATGAACTTCTATACTAAAATATAATATATTTATAAAATATTCGATATCAATATAAAATTTAATTTACCGCTCACTCGTTTGAGATTGTAAACCTTTTCTTATAAATCAGAGATGCGAAACATATTTCCCTGCGAGAATCGATCTTGAAGGTCTTTTTAGGCATATGCTACAACATTGGTCTAAATAATACTCTGTACAATTGATTGTGATAAGGATTTCATGATCCAAGATAGAACCATATTATTACACATTTCCCATGCTGTAAACATATGATTTGTGCCTTCTGGCATCTTTAAAGATCCATCAATGAATTTTATCTTGTTCTTGAATTGTAAGACCATTTTCATGGTTCTGCAGCAAGACTGGCAATTTGGTTCTAAGAGATCTGGTAACACAAATCAAGACAGGATTTTTGTTTAAATGTAAAAAATATGGATTTGAAGGATTGGTGAGATAATCTGTTGTTTGGTTTTAAAGCTGATTCAAAAACCTCATATTTTGGTCTGCCATGAATGCAGTTGAAAGGAATAAAAAGAAGAAGAAGAAGAAGAAAAAAATGATATTGCTCTAATATCATGTTACAAAAGGAAACTTGACCGAAATAGAGACTAAGGCAAAACAAGCTTGATTATTTTATTTGAGTAGAATGTGTTTATATACAGTTTTATCGAGTATTCTGAAAGAAAGTATTCGTTATAATATACAACTGTTGTTATAACATAAAATATGTGAGTTAAGAGAGAGAAGAAGAGAGAAAATTCTGGAACATCCAGCCGATTCCAATCTGGTCATTTTAGAATAGTTATCCGACCTGATCATCTTGGAGTAATTGTCTAGTTGTCCATTGATTTCAATCTTGGAGTGGTCGTCTAACTTAGTATATTAGAGTAGTCAGCCAACCTGGTCTTTTGACCTAGTTGTTTGTCTTTGGGTGATTGTCCGATATGATCTTGGGTGGTCGTTCGACCTGATATTCTAGAATAATCGTCCGATCTATCCGATTTTATTTGACTTTAAGTGGTCGTCCGACCTAATTTTAGATAATCATTCGACCTGATATGGTCGTTCAACCTAGTATTCTGAAAAAATTGTCATCCGATCTGTCCAACTTTCATATGATTTTGGATGGTGGTCCCATTTTGGAGTGATCGTCCAATTAACAAGCTAAAATTAAGGAACTCTTATAGTGATAATTAATACAACATAAAATAATATTTCTAATAATTAAATTTTAAATGTTAAAATAATAAAATAAAATAATAACACATAATGAAGTTTTATTAAATAGGGGTAGATTATCAAGTTATAATTTATAATAAAAAATTAACATTAATTTTTAAATTAAAAAAATTTAAGTTTTTTATACTGTCGGGGTTGTTTTTAATCTTTGCATTGTACTTCTTTAGTTTATTATTTATAATAAGTAGCCTTTATATTCGTTATAATACTAATAAATTATATTTATGGTTATATATTTATTATATATAATAATAATAATAATTATATAATTATTTTATTTTATCACCTTTTATTTTTAATATATTTATTTAATATTTAAATGTATTATTTCAATAATTTTATACCTTAAATTTATTTTTTTTAGTATTTATATATAACTCAAATTTCACATTTTTGTTAATGGTAAATTAATTTAAATAATAAAAACATTATCTTCTTTAAAATTTAAATTCAATTATAAAATCATCATTCACTTATAAATTTAAATATATATAACTCAAATTTCATTCACTTTAAATTAATTAAAATAATAAAATATAATCTATTTTAAATTTTAAATTTAATTATATATTTGTAAATAATTAGATATATATAGTATAAATTGCATAATATATATTTGTAATTGAAATTTTAGTTAAAATTTATTCAAATTCAATAACTTATTATTATTATTATTATTATTATTATTATTATTATTATTATAAAAATTTTAATCCTCCAAAATTTAAAATTAATTATGAAATTAATTTCACTTTAGTATTATAATATTTTTTACTATAAATTATTAATATTATTTTCATATTTTATATTTTATTTGTAAAATTTAATATTTTTAATAACTTATTATTAATTATTTTCATATAACCATCACATAGTATTAATAAAAATAGTAAAATTTAATAAATTAAATTTATTATAAATTTGCTAATAGAATAGTCATTTAAAATCTAATGATTAATATAATAATTAAAAAAATTAATTCTAAATATTAATAAAAAAAACAAAATAAACTTCTAATAATATTAGAATATCAACCTCTAAACTATTAATATTATTTATGAACACAATAATATTTTAAAATAATGAGAAAAAAAAAAGATAAAGCTCTAAAAAAATAATCTGATTGATACAATTCTTTCCATTTTGAAAATCTTTATAAGTACTTTACAATTTTAGTTCTATATTTTAGAAAATCATATTTTTTTTTATTTTTTACATTTTATTTTTTAAAATTTAATTAGAATATTTTTAATTTTAATATAATTTAATCTCTTTATATTATTAAAAATAATATATTATTATCACTAATCGATTCGGTTTGAGTTTTTTAATTTTTTTTTTTATCAAAATCGAATCGAACTGAACCAAAATAACCAAAATTTTTAAAATTAAAAATCAAACTTAACCAAAATAAATAAAAAATTAAATCAAATTTTCAAATTAATTATAGTAGATTTTTTTGATTTGAACCAAATACCGCTCACTCGTTTCGTTATATGGACCTAAATCTTGAAAATTTTACTATTAAAAGATAATATAACTATATAGCTAAAAAGTAGATATATAATTTGTTTATAAAATTAAACGGACGTAAATGAACGTATAATTTATTTATAAAATTAAACTGATATAAACAGATTTAAAAAATAAACTTATAATCCGATTGTAAATTTAAATAAATATAAATAAATTTTTAAATAAATGTATAATCTGTTTATAAAATTAAATAAATAAAAAAAGATTTCCAAACGAATATAAAATTCATTTATAAAAAAAATATATTTATATTTCCATTTATAAAATTATAATAGTTACAAATGGATCTATATATTTGCAAAATACAGCAATTAAACAACATGTACATAATTTCTTTTATTTAAAAAAAGAAAATTAATACTTTACTTAATTTTTGAATTTTGAAGAGAGATACACATAGTTATTTAACTTATCAAACAATTAATTTTAATTTTAAAAAATATATAATTATTTATTATTATTAAATTTAATTATTGTATAAGTAAATAGTAGTTCAATATATTAAAATAAAAATAAAAAAATCGAATAGACTTCCTCAAAATTTGAGATTATATGTATATATTGTCCTTTTAATATTCATACACAATGAATTGACGGTTTATGATTATTTTTTTTGTATTTTTTATTTATTGAATAATTAGATTTTTTAGTTATAAATAATTTTTTAATATATTTTACTCTCAAAATAAATTATTTATATTATACAAATAAAATTATAAATTTTTTTGAAATATATTGTTTAAAATTATAAGTAAATTTAATCGAATTGAAAAATTAAGGTGGACTGAAATTTTAATTTTAAATTATATAATTATTGGAATTAAAAAAATTTCAAAATTTTTTAATAATTATCTATTTTAGATTATATTAATTTAGAATAAAGTTTTGCATTCTAATATTTCCTTCTTCCAATGACCAAGATCATAAGAGAATATGTTCATTACTGTAATACGAAATATAGGTCAAACGAATATAAAATGATATTAAAACTCCGTTTGCAGAAAATAATTATATTTAAAAAAAATATTTATTTTTGATGTAAAATATTTTTTAATAAAATAATTTATTTTTTATTATTTAATTTTAATTTAAAAAATAAAATATATTAATAAATTTATATATAGAAATTTTAAAGTATGAAAAATGATTTATAGAGAAAGTGAAAGAAAAAAAGTATCAGGTAAGAAAATAAAATAAGAGAGTATATATTTAGTTATTTCTCTTTTTCAGAAAGGCATGTATTTTCCCTGTAAAATTTACGGATAGATTTTAAAGTTCTTTGGTAGACGCAAAAGCAAAATTTTAAAATAGACGTGGTATTTTTTCATGTGAAATTTACCAAGATATTTTAAAATTATTAACAAATTTCGGAATTTGTTAGTAATTTAACAATGAATTTAGAAATTTATTAGTAATTTCAGCACTTAATTTTATATTTTAAAAATTATTAACGGATGTTATAATCCATTGATGAAAAAAATTATATTAAATTTATTAACGAATTTTAAAATTCATCAAAAATTTAGTAGATTTTTTAAGTCAAGCCAAATTATTTTAGGTTAAGCGATATGAGATGCTAAATGTTTTATTTATTTATTTTTTTCTTTTTATGAAGTTTTTATTCTATTCAGTCTTTTTTTTGTCCCATTAGCAATTTAAAGTCTAGATTTATCCTTGGAAAAGACATTATTACGAGTAGCAGCAATGATTAGGGCAAGCACTATTTAGTTTAAATCAAAAAAATTAATCGAATTGAATTAATTTTAAAATTTGATTTAGTTTTTTATTTAATTCGATTCGGTTTGATTTTTAATTTTAGAAATTTCAGTTATTTCGGTTTGGTTCGGTTTTGATCAGAAAAAAATCAAAAAAATCGAACCGAATCGATTAGTGATAGTAATATGTTATTTTTAATAATATAGAGAAATTAAATTATATTAAAACTAATATATTTTAATTAAATTTTAAAAAACTAAAAATAAAGTGTAAAAAATAAAAAATTATTAAAAATCGAAACTGATCAAATCAAACTGAATCGAACCGAATCAGACCGGTTCTGTTCGATTCACTTTCTGACCAAAATCGTTTCGGTTCGATTCTCATAAATACTAAAATTTCAGTTTTTGATTTATTCGGTTCGGTTCAATTTTAAACCGAATGCTCACCTCTAGCCGTAATTATTTATTGTAGTACATATACACACCTCTCATATCACGAGCATTTCATATCACATCTTAAGGTGATAATTAAAAAACGTATACATCTGTACATGAAATTATGTATATACATCTACATATGAAGTTATGAGTCTTAAAAAATTAATCTTCAACTGCTGACTACAAAATCAAACCGTCATTGCCTATCAAACTTCTAGCGTATCTCCACTTCTGTTATCTCAAAATCAATGTCATCAATAAAATCGGTAGTAGAAATATCAATTTGAATAGATGCCTTAGAATCTTCCATGCAATTATTTATTTTCTTAACGGCCAATAATCTTTTGTAAATTTGAAGCATTGTAGGCCTTTGATCCGGAACTTGATCAATACAACTACAAGCAATACCAAGAATACTAAATATTTTGGCATTATCTCCTCTTCCACTAATTAGAGACTTATCAACAGCATTATAAAGAGTGGAAATGCTGGTGGAAGAATGCAAGATTCTTTCTTTGAAGGTCTCCTTTGGCATGTAAAAATCTTGACCTAGAATTATCTCCAAGAGAAGAACACCAAATTTATAGATATCACTTTGAATCAAATGCTTTTCTGTCGACCTAATATCATCAATGTTGGAAAAGGATATAGATCCTTCTAAATTTGATATCTTGGGTTCCAAGTTTTTATCAAGCAAGATGCAACTAGAACACAAGTTACTATGAACTATAATGAAATTGTTATGATGGAGCCATGCTAAGCCTCTCGCTATCCCAATTGCTATGTTAATCCTTGAATGGAAATCTAAGGTCTTAGACTCATGATTCATAGGGTGTAACCAATTGTAAAGGTTCCCATTTGGCATATATTTGTATACAATTAGTTTTTCATGTGATTCTATACAGAATCCCAAGACAGGAACTATGTTCATGTGCTTAAACTTACCTAGAATCATTAGCTCAGAGAAGAATTGATCTACTAGATGTTGAGAATTATGTATCCTCTTAACTGCAGTTAAGCAATTGTATGGAAGTTTTGCTTTGTATAACTTCCCCTTCTTTCCCATGCCGATGAAATTGTGTTTGTCGAAAGAACCCGTTGCTTTTTTTAGAGATGTGAAACTCATTCTCGTAATCAACTTCTCTAGATCTGATATCAGTGACTGTGGAAGAAATCACCAATGACAATTAACACCAATAACAATTAGTAAGGCTTACTCAAACAGTTATAGAAAAGACAATTACAGATATTAAAATTCTAAAATTTCATTTTTTTTTTCAAGATGGTTATGTGGTTTATTCATAATCTTTAGAGTTGTGAAAAGTTGAGTATGGGATTGAAGTCTCGCGATCCTAATAAGGTAATGGTTAATAAATGAGTATTAGAAAATAATTATATAATTATAAAAAAAATAGTATTGGTATAGAAAAAATATTTAGTTAATTTATTAGTTTAAAAAAATACATGTTTTTTAGTTTTTAAAAGATCTATCAATTAATTCTTATATTGATTTTAATATTAAATATCATAAAAAAATTTAAAATATATTCAATATAAATGAAGTAATTAATAAATATTTTTATAAAATTAATAAATTAAAAAATGAGTTTTTTTATACTATAAGTATTTAATAATATAAAACACGTAATAGTTATATCAACACAAGTGTTAATTAATAAAATTTTTTTAAAAAAATTAATATATTTTTCAAAATCGAAGTTTCTAAAAGCACATCCATGCAAAAATAAAAAGACATAAACAACATAAGCGAGAGAGAAACCTGTTTGTTAACTTCTTGATAGCATATTCTTCGAGGCTTTGCCATTAACAAAGTCTTGGATAAAGGAGTCTTTTTCTCGTTTATTTTCTTGAAATCAGACCAAGGAAAGCAATACGATATAAAAATGGTTACTACTGAAACTAAAGAAAATATATAACCAATTATAAACCCACTATTGAATGAATAATCGAATCTCATCCCGTGCTCCTCCTCAAGCTTCCGCCGGGGATCATTACCGGACATAGCAGCTCCTACACTGATAATATAAAGAAGAAGAAGAAAAACAAGTATTGGTTTGGGAGCCATTTGCATGTATGATGAGATAACATAAATAAGAATAGTTTAATAATGGGGTAATGGGACAATTTTTATGTGTGAATTGTGAATTGAATTACCTTCAACATCACTACAAGTATATATAAATGTCCAAAGTCTTTAAAGAGCAAGTCAATTTCCCATGGAAAATCGGTCTCTTAGCTATTAGGTGGTTGTTTCTCTGCACCTTCTGCTTCAATTGCCAATGCCCATCCCATTGCATGCGGCTTAATTATCACCAGGTTGTAATTTTATTTAAATATATTTATCAGCATCTGATTAATGTCGGTATAATTTAATTCTGGCATTGCAAGTTATTTTAGGTTAAAATGGTAATTTTCTTTAAAAAAAATTCTTATTTATTTAATTTTCAAGTCCACGCAGAAGAATTAACTTCAGATTAGCCATATAAATTATATTTATTAATTTTTTATTTTGAATATAATTTTTATAGAAAAAAAATGCAATTTCATTAAAACCAAACTCAGAGAACATCAGCAATAACAAAAGCAGAAACAGAGATAGGAAACTCTTCAATCCAAATCTGAAGATCATCTCCTTCGTGACTAAGTTTTGCCCAGGAATTGCCTGTGCTCTTTATGAAGGACCAAGAGTAGCTGACTAGTTGTCCAGCAAATACAAAACAATCTCGTAGCAGCATCCCTAAATCAGAGTGATTCCAGTCTCCACTCTGTAACAGATCAATAATATCAGACTTTAAAAATTATCTCAGAGAAGCTTAATTAGATGAAGTGCAAGTTGCAGTCTCGGGAGCCCATTAACCACATAGCTTCCTAGCAGCGTATGCCATTATCTGACCTACGCCTTTCCGAAGAATAACACCCAAAAGACTTCCGGAGAGAGCGGTGAACCAGCATTAGTGTTTATCTTTTTTAAGCCTGGAGGGCAGGGGCCATATATCAAACATGTGGCAGGCACGATGGGGGAAGTCCACATTTTCATAGTTACGGACCTGTTCATAGTCGGCCAAACACCAGCTTTACAAACCACCTTCTGAGCTCCACTAGCCTCCTTCAAAATCAACAAAATTCTGCCCATTCAAAATAATAATAACACAGTGGAAGTAAATGTTAAATTTGGACTAGTTCTTACTCATTCTAAAATTTTATTTAAGAGAATTAGAAATACTTTAGGCAGATATTTCAAATCAATGTACTATCATGACCTTCTACACTAAAA
Organism: Manihot esculenta; assembly: GCF_001659605.2. Lineage (NCBI taxonomy): Eukaryota > Viridiplantae > Streptophyta > Magnoliopsida > Malpighiales > Euphorbiaceae > Manihot > Manihot esculenta. The sequence continues at coordinate 21,996,965 of NC_035167.2, forward strand.
TATAACATATTTATAAAATACCCGATATCAGTATGAAATTTAATTTATCCTAAAAATTACCCCATATTAATATGAAATTTAATTTATTTTAAAAATTAATTTAAAGAGATAAATTCTTAAACTCTTCTTATAAGCGATATTTTATCATATTTCAAACGGATAATAATAATAATAATAATAATAATACCACTACCAAACGAAAATATAATTATGAAATTTTATAATAAATAGTCAATAATTTTATTATTAATATTTTAAATTATTGATAAATAATTAATAATTTATTTTAACGATTATTTTTTTATAATTTAAATATTTTTATTTCTTTAATAAAATATTTTAATAAAAATTAAAAATAATCTCATATCTTAAATTTTAAAATATTGACCATAATATTGATTGTGATCAAAATTCTCATAAAATAATATAGTTGCTATCTTCTTATTAAATAAATAGAATTATTTGTGAACTAAATATTAGACTCCATAAAAGATTCACTTACATTAGCTCATTTGTTAAAAAAATTAAATTTAACTTATTAATATTTAATTTATATTCGAAATGAGTAAAATTTGAATTTAAAAAAAATTTGAACGTCTTACATAATAATTAATAAAAAAATTTCTAATTATATATTTTTTAAATGATAATAAACTTTTTTTATTATTAAAAATAGTTACATATTTTAGCTATTATATCTAATATAACATATTAATAAAAAATGTATCACTCATTTAAATTATAAAAATTATCAAAAATTAAATATATAGTAATTAATTTTTTCTAGAATTTCTTTTTCTATAGACAATAACAAAAATATAATTAATAAAAATTAATAAATTTATATAAAGTAAATAAATAACTAATTAATAAAAAATAACTTAAATAAATTTTGAAAGAGTGATGAAATTGGTGGATTATGTTTGCTAAGGTTTTATTCTTCTCACCAATGAGATTTATTATATTTATTATCAAGAGTTGAAGAACCCTACAAATAAAGTATGCAGGCACAAATTTCACAAAAATATAATTTAATATATTTTTAAGTAACATAAATCTTTTACCTGATTCACGAAAATCTAATTCAATATTTATTTTTTTATTTTGAAATAAAAAATTTTGCACATCCATATTTAATTTTTGAAAAATTACAAATAAAAATATTATTTTAATTTATTTTCTTTTTAACGTAAATATTTATATTAAATTATCTTAGGTATAATAGTAATTTGCTTGACGAAACGTTTTCTTGGGCTAAAAAACGTTCTCATCTGTCATTGAAGTCTATAAGGTGCTAAAAAGTCAATCAATTTGCATGTTTTTGGATTGAATTAGTGATGTGACCATAAATAAAAAAGAAAAAGAAATTGGTGAAAAGATTCTAGCAGCCAAAGTCAAAGAATCTTATCAAAATTGAAAATTTCCAAAAGCCCATATGCCAAGAAAATCCAATCTTCTGGATTCTGAGAAAAGTTAATGTGAAACTTGCAAACATTTTCTTTGAAACAGAAGGGCTGTACGAGAAAACAAAACTTGTCGGTTCTTGTTCTTTTCTCTTCCTTTCAATTCAGCATCCAGGAAGTTTCTTTTGCTTTGTCATTGGGTAAACCAAACTATTGTCTTTTGTTTTTCTGCATATTTATATTAACCGTGCTCCAAATGCACCAGCTAAAAATTTTCATTTCCATCTCTTAGATCCCTCACCTCTGTTAACTGCCTAACATGTTTTGTAATTAAAACTTGCTAGTAAAAAATTTTTCAGTCCCTTCTTATAATTGTTAGGCTTTGAATGATACTGCTAGGAACATTAGCATGCATTGAATGATAAATTTGGTTGAACCTTTGATAAAGAACTATTTAGATTCCGTCAGGAGTTGTAACCAATATCGCTTGATTTTAATCAGGCTCTATTCGAATGTAGTTATTATATCTTCTGAAATAAGTTGGATGTATGTCCGTCTCAGAAAAGGTTTACTGAACCCTAGATTTTTAGAGGGAATAAATGAATCTATAGAGAAAACTAAGAACTGTCCATATTATTTAAATGGTGATCAGATTCGTTGTCCTTGCAATCGATTTAAGTGTCAGAACTATAACTTTCAAGATGAAAATACAGTCAAATATCATTTAATGAATCGTAGTTTTATGCAAAATTATCTTGTTTGGTACTTGCACGGTGAAACTGAAGTACATGACAGTTCTGATGATGCACTATTAGACATGTCTCATGGTTCTGATAGTGTTAATCATCCAAATTTTAATTGGTTGGAGGAAATGGTCATAGATGCAACAAGCTGTCATGTGCTAAATAATGAGACATGTGAGATCCCAAATTCAATTGCACACAAACTATATGATATGTTAAATGCAGCTAAGCAAGAATTATGATCTGGATGTGAAAATCACTCTCTAATATCAGCAGTTTCACGTTTACTAAATCTGAAGGCAGAACATCATTTCTCAGATCGGTGTTTTGATCAGATTTGTGAACTTATCAAGGAGATGTTACCGAGTAACAATGTCATGATGGACAGCTTTTACTCAACAAAGAAACTAGTTCAAGGACTGTGGCTTCCTGTAGATAAGATACACTGATGTATTAATGGATGTATAATTTATTAGGGGATTGATTCAGCACTAACAAGATGCAAATTTTGTGACTATGCAAGATTCAAACGACTAAAGGACACCGTGGGAAAAGTTAAGACTCTTATACCATATAAAAAGATATATTACTTCCCCGTTACACCACGTTTGCAAAGACTTTATGCATCGTCTGTTACAGCAAAGTATATAACTTGGCACAATGACCATGCAAATGAGGATGGGGTGATGCGTCATTGTTCAAATGCTCCTGCTTTGAAGCATTTCAACCAAACTCATCCAACCTTTGCAATAGAGGCACGAAATGTCAGACTCAGCCTTTGCACTGATGGCTTTCAACCATTCGGTCAATCTGGACAATAGTATTCTTCATGGCTAGTAATATTAACTCCATACAACTTGCTACCAGGAATGTGTATGAAAGATGAGTACATGTTCCTGACAATTATCATACCTGGTCCCAAGAATCCAAAGGAAAAGCTTGATGTCTACATGCAACCATTAGTTAATGAATTGAAAGATCTTTGGGAAGTTGGTGTGAATACTTACGATGCTTTCTAGCAGAACAATTTTAGTATGCGTGCTGCTTTAATTTGGACTATTATGACTTTCCCGCTTTTTCAATGCTCTCAGAGTGGAGCATAGAGGTATGCACTACATGTCCATACTGCTTGGAAAATACAGATGCATTTACATTAAAAAGGGGAGGTAAACAAACATGGTTTGACAGTCATCATCGGAAGTTCTTGCCACACGACCATCCTTTTCGTCGAAACAAGACATATTTTATTAGAAACCAAACTGTCTGCAAGTCGCCGCCGCCAATTAGAACTGGAAAATACTTGTTAAAAGAACTTGAAGAAATTGGGTTGATGCGGATAATAGACAATGACAGTCATGAAATAAATAGTCGGCTTTCAAAGACAACTGGTTGGCGTAAGCGAGGCATATTATGGGATTTGCCATATTGGTCATCAAACATGATTTGCCACAATCTTGATGTCATGCACATTGAAAAGAATGTATTTGAGGATATTTTTAATACAGTGATGAATGTGGAGGGAAAGACAAAAGACAATATAAAATCACAAAAAGATTTAAATGAAATAAGTAGAAGACTAGAATTGAAGAAAGAACAATGTGAAAAATAAAGAAAGAGTTGAAGGTTCAATATGCAATGCTTACTTGGTGGAAGAAGCAGCAGCATTTTCTGCTCATTATTTTGAAGCACATGGCATGACAAGCCATCGAAAGGTTCCGCGCAACTTGCTTGAAGTTGTCTCCGATGACAATGTACCGGGTAAATTAAGCATATTCAAATGCACAGGTAGAACTCTCGGAGAAGGAAAATCAAGATATATGACTGAAGATGAAATCCGAGCTGCTCAAATATATATTCTCTTAAACTGTCCAGAAGTGAAAACATATATTGAGTACGTATTGTTAGTTTTAGTAATAGTATAATTTCTCTTAAACTGTACATTATGGTAAAACACTAATTGTGAATTTATATGTATAGCATATATGTAGAGCGAGTAAAGTTGGCACAACTAAATATCACAGATGCAGTTGTTGATGAAAAACTGGAGAGAGAGTTTGCCGAATGGTTTTACAAGTATGCCCATAATTTGCATAACAATGTAGATAATCAGTTTATACAAGATCTGTCAAAGGGACCACTGAGAAGTGTCACCACTTTTGATAGGTATATGGTCAATGGGTGTAAATTCAACACAATCAAAGGAAGTTCGAATAGGAAAACAATGAATTTTGGTGTATGTATAAAAGGAAGCAATTACAGTTCAGAAGAAAGTGACTACCATGGACAGTTAGTAGAGGTGTTGAGATTAGAGTATCCAGGGTTACCAATTAAGCGGACTGTACTGTTCAACTGTGATTGGTTTGATCCAACACCAAATACTGGAACCAAGGTACATAGACAATATAGCATAGTTGATGTTAACAATAAGCGAAGATTCACTAAGTACGAGCCATTTGTGTTAGCCTCTCAAGCAACACAGGTCATTTATGCTTCATATCCGAGCAAGCGTCGTGATAAAAATGATTGGTGGGCTGTGATGAAAGTTAAAGGTAGACCCGTTTGTAGAAGTAGCTGATATGTCTTCAAAGACAGATGAACCTTGTCAAGAAGATGAGATTGATTATGCAGAAGTAAATCTGGATGATGTAACTGAACAACACTGTCTGAATGATTCAAGTGGAGGAATGACTGAGATTCATGATGATGTTTCGACAGATGAAGATGAGTTTCTTAGTGAACCTAATTCAAATGCAGATATAGATGGTGATAATGACTTCGATTCGTATGCATCAAAATGAATTAATTCATATTCTCAATAAATTTAGAGTTGTATATTTTCATTCTTTCTCTATAAGTAACTTAGTACATTTACATGTTTTTTATTTAATGTTGATGAACTTTATACTATTTTTTAGTATTGACTATTTTTTTTTCACAGATGAGGGAACGTGGAAGGCTTAAGAAGCCTGGAGGACCGATTCGACTTCCTAATCATACAAGTCAAGAGGAGCCGACTGCAGTTGATGTAGCAGTGCATGAGCCGCAGTTACCACGAACATCGATGGGACTTGGTGATACGAAGCTTTAGATATGGGTACCACTTGCATCCGGAGTACAACCATCTCATGGTGATCGATCATGTCCACTAGTTCCTCCATGTACCGCTGCATTGCCTCCTCGTCCCCTTCCAGCTCCTCACCGCCACACTATAGCTCCTCACCATCCCACTGCAGCTCCACGACCTTCGGTATCACATTCACAGTTATTTCATCCTGCATCCTCTTCTGCTACTGCATCAGCTAGTGCAGCAGGATTTGCATCAGCATCTGCTCCAAGTACTTCTCCATCATCTGCGGGTTCGACCACTGCTGTAGGCGGCACACAGTCATTTCGACAGACCATTTCACTCATTAGTAACAAGTAATAATTAATTATTTTTTAATTACTATTAATTTCATTGTTTCCCTAAACTCACTCACCGTTGTTCATGTAGTTTACATCCGTCGGAGTTGTGCAGTCGCAGGATCACTCTTATAATAAAAGAAAGATTGGTCACGGAAGGGCACGGTTGGAAGACAGTATCAAATGACATTAAGGAGTTTTATTGGCAAGAATTTAAGGTGAACCATAAATTTTAAAGTATATTGAAATATAATATGAAATGTATAATTACTAACTACTCATATATTTTAATCTTTTTGCATAAATACTTTCTATGGGACCAAGCAATTGACAGCTTGGTCAAAATTGCATGGCAGAAAAAGGCTGCTGAGAAATACAGGGGCCTTATGTATGAAATTAGAAAAGGGAAAACAAAGAATCTAGCTACACCCTATTCGGTTTTGAGGAAGTGGCAGGAAACTTGGAACACTTCTGAATATAAAAAGAAGTGTGACAAGTTTTCTGCCAATAGGCGCAATGAGGCTGGAGGGGCAGTGTAACGACCCGAAAACCGGACCGCTACCGGCGCTAGGATCCAGATCGGCTTAAGGCCGCCGGGACCCGTAGCAAGCCTGACATGTAACCTGTAATCCTGTTTAATCCCATACATGATCAACAATCATACATAAAAATTAAAACTTTTCTTTCATTCATTCTCTCATACCCCAACTCAACCTGTGCATGCACTGATCATAAACATAACTATAAACATTGATCCCTCTGTGGGACCTCATCAATGCCCCCAATGGGTGGCATAACATGTGTTGAGTTGGTTAAACATAATGATCAATAAACATTAAGATCATGTATCAACAAGGGATTACAATAAACTATGGTCAAGCACACTTCTAAACCTCAATATCATTATACATAACATAACTATTCAACTTTACAATTTATCATGTCCACTTTCTATCTATTACAAACACATGACTTTACTCTTCTTGACTTCTCTGTCTAGTCCGTACCTGCAATCCTGGGGGATTAGGGAAAAGGGGTGAGCTACTAGAGCCCAGTGAGCAGAATAATAGAAAACAACATTTAAAATCTCATGCCATCATGTAATGCAACACATCACAACAAATCACATCTCGGATGGTATTGTCACCAATAGTCCTCTACATTCCAAAGTGCCGGGACGTAGAATGGGTACAACCGGTCTTTCTCTTAACATAACATATCATAACATTCCAATGTACCAGGGACGTAGAATGGGTATAACCTGGACTTTCTCTTACATAGTGCCAGGGACGTAGAATGGGTACAACCTGGACTTCCATACCATATCATGCCGTAACATTATCATACCATATGAGGACTAAAGGATCATCCAATAACCAATCCACATCAACATCATAAATGCAATGCAACATATTCGTGATTTCTAATGCAAACAACCTAATTCATCACATGGCATTCATGATGCATGAACATGCTCAACTGTATAATTCGTTTGCTTTAAAACATAAAGGTTTATTCTACTCACCTCTTGGCTAGCTCTGACAAAGACTGAAGCAGCTGACTCACTGCTGGGGTCCTCAGTTCCTCGGGTCCGAACCTACACAGGTGGACTCAAATGAGGGACCAAACAACTAGAACATAACTCTAAAAACATCCCCCAAAAACCCCCTAAAACACCTCAAAACAATCATGAAAAAACATGCAAGGGAAGGCTGAACAGGACAGGTTTGGCGGCACCTTCGGCGGCCGAAAGTCCCTCCAGAGCCGAAACCCAGGCAGGTTCGGCGGCACCTTCGGCGGCCGAAAGTCCCAGACAGAGACGAAAGTCTCTTTTCGGGGGCAGGCTTCGGCAGCCGAAAGGCTTGCCTCCCCAGCCATGTTCGGCGGCTGAAAGTCCTTCGGCTGCCGAACCTGGTTTCTGCCAAAGGGCAAAAACTTGGCTCCTCTTGCCTCCAATGCCTCCCAAACCTTATAAACATGCATAATCCTATTCTACAACACACATACTCAAGCATACAAGTTTCTAGGGGCTTCAAACCAACTAAAACCCCATCTACAACACATCAAACAACACAAATCCAACATACACTTCCTATAATCCAACAAAGACCCAAAAACTCATAAAACCCTACACATGCATTTCTACTTCAAGAATCAACTTAAAACTTGTTAAAAACATATAGTGAGCTCAAGATCGGCCCTTACCTCTTGAAGATCGAGAGGAAAACGACCCTAGCTCGAAGATGGGAGAGATTTGAGTTCTTGAACCTCAAAGCTCCAAAACTTGCTTTAAACTCGAAAATCTTCAAAACAAGGTGAAAACTCATAAGATAAACATGAAAACTCAAAGGGAGAAGCTCAAAACAGAGGAGGGGCGGTGGAGAACTCACTTTGGCCGAAAACGGGAAGAAAAGCTTGCCTGTTTCGGCCATGGGGTCCTTTTATAGGGCTGTCCTTACCACCTTTCGGCGGCCTAACGTGCCCCCACAGCGCATGCAAGTTCGGCGGCCGAACATGAGGTTCGGCGGCCGAACCTTGGCTGATTTAAACAAGGCTTTCGGAGGCCTAAAGCGCTCCCAAAACCTCCTCACGTTCGGCGGCCGAACATGACCTTCGGCGGCCGAACCTGGCAAAGTCTCCAAAGCCCACTCCACTAAAAAATTGGATTTATTTTCATTAAAAACCATAAAATACATCAAAACATTTTAAGAAAACATGGTTTTACCCTTCTAGGGGTCTCCGACATCCGGGATTCCACCGGACGGTAGGAATTCCGATACTAGAGTCTAGCCGGGTATTAAATTCTCCCTCCCTTAAGAACATTCGTCCCCGAATGTTCCTCAACTAGCATATAGCATGGCATACACATATCATACATACAAAGCACATAAAACTCACAAGGAACAAACCTCAGAAAAGATAAGGGTATTGTTGGAGCATAGACTCCCGTGTCTCCCAAGTGCATTCTTTCATATTGTGGTGGTTCCACAGGACTTTCACCATCGGGATTTCCTTATTTCTCAGCTTCCTGATCTGGGTGTCTAGGATCCGTGCTGGCTGCTCAACATAGGTGAGATCTTCTTGGATCTCCACATCAGGCTCACTAAGAACCTTGCCCGTATCTGACACGAACTTTCTCAACATGGAAACATGGAAAACCGGATGGATTCTTTCCATTGAAGCAGGCAAATCTAGCTTGTACGACACATTCCCAATCTTCTGCAAGATTTCAAAGGGTCCGATGTATCATGGGGCTAGTTTACCTTTCTTCCCAAAGCGAACCACTCCTTTCATTGGAGACACTTTGAGCAATACCAGATCCCCCTCCTGAAACTCTACTTGTCGCCTGCGGATGTCTGCATAACTCTTCTGTCTGCTTGCAGCAGTCTTGATTCTTTCTCTGATTATGGGTACCACCCTGCTGGTGATCTCTACTAGCTCAGGCCCTGCCAAGGCCTTCTCTCCAACTTCCTCCCAGCAAACAGGTGATCTGCACTTCCTTCCATATAAATCTTCATATGGAGCCATCCCGATGCTAGCATGATGGCTGTTATTGTAGGCAAACTCCACCAAGGGTAGATGCTGCCTCCAAGAACCGCCAAAGTCCAGCACACACATTCTGAGCATATCCTCGATAGTCTGGATGGTCCTTTCTGATTGTCCATCAGTCTGGAGGTGGAAGGCAGTACTGAAATCCAATCTAGTACCCATGGCATTCTGCAGACTCCGCCAAAACCTGGAGGTGAATTGGGGCCCTCTATCAGACACTATTAAAACAGGAACCCCATGCAGCCTGACAATCTCATCAACATACACCTGCGCCAACTTGTCCACAGAATAGCCACTCCTGACAGGGATGAAGTGAGCAGATTTGGTGAGTCTGTCCACAATCACCCATATGGAGTCCAATCTGTTGGACGCCGCCGGTAACCCCACTACGAAGTCCATAGCTATATTCTCCCATTTCCACTCTGGAATAGGTAGCGGGTTAAGCATTCCAGCCGGCTTCTGATGTTCCAGCTTCACCCTCTGACACACTTCACAGGCTGACACAAACTGTGCCACTTCTTTCTTCATCGCTAGCCACCAATAAACTTTCTTCAGGTCTTGATACATCTTGGTGGCTCCGGGGTGAACGCTGTATCTTGCATTATGAGCCTCCCTCATAATGTCTCCTTTTAGCCCTATGTCATATGGTACACACAATCGACTCCCATAGCGGAGGATCCCCTTACTGTCAAATCTGAACTCACTGTCCCTGCCTGACTGAATAGTCCTGGCAATCTTCACTAACTCTGGTTCCTCATGCTGTTTCTGAGCCACTTGCTCCAGAAATACAGGTGTCACTCTCATCTGGGCCACTAAAGCACCTGTACCAGACAACTCCAATTGTAGACCTTCATCAATGAGCTTGTAAAACTCCTTCACCACTGGTCTCCTCTCTGTCGTAATGTGGGATAGACTGCCTAGTGACTTCCGGCTTAGGGCGTCTGTCACGACATTCGCCTTACCCGGATGATACTGGATCTTGCAATCATAGTCACTCAGCAGCTCTACCCATCTCCTCTGTCTCAAGTTCAAATCTCTTTGACTCAGGATGTACTGCAGGCTCTTATGATCTGTAAAGATCTCACATTTTACCCCATAGAGGTAGTGCCTCCACATCTTGAGTGCAAAGATTACTGCTGCCATCTCTAGGTCATGCGTGGGGTAATTTAACTCGTGCTTCTTCAGCTGTCTAGAAGCATAAGCAATCACCCTCTCGTTCTACATTAGTACACAACCCAGTCCCACACGGGACGCATCACAAAAGACTATAAAGTCTTCATCACTAGATGGCAGAGCTAACACTAGTGCTGAAGTTAACCTCTTCTTGAGCTCCTCAAAGCTCTCTTCACACTGGTCGGTCCACACAAACCTCTGGCTCTTCCTGGTCAATCTGGTCAGAGGAGCTGCAATTTTTGAGAAGTCCTGAACGAACCTCCTGTAATAACCTGCCAAACCCAAGAAACTCCTGATCTCTGTCACTGAAGTGGGTCTAGGCCAGTTAGCCACAACTTCCACCTTCTTGGGGTCCACCTCGATTCCATTTTTTGACACCACATGCCCCAAGAAAGAGATGCTTCTCAACCAGAACTCACACATAGAGAACTTGGCATACAAGCCATGTTCCCTCAAGGTCTGTAGAACCAACCTCAGATGATGGGCATGCTCCTCTGCATTCCTGGAATACGCTAAGATATCATCTATGAAGACAATAACGAAGTGATCCAGGTACTGGCTAAACACTCTGTTCATGAGATCCATGAATGCTGCAGGGGCGTTGGTTAACCCGAACGACATTACAAGAAACTTTAAATGCCCATATCTGGTCTTGAAGGCTGTCTTCGGCACATCTTCTTCTCTGATCCTCAGCTGATGGTACCCCGATCTCAGATCTATTTTGGAGAAACAACCTGCTCTGGCTAGCTGGTCAAATAGATCGTTGATCCTAGGCAACGGGTACTTATTCTTGGTAGTGACTTTGTTCAACTGCCTGTAGTCGATACAAAGCCTAAGGGATCCATCCTTCTTTCTCACAAACAAAACTGGTGCACCCCAAGGTGAAGTGCTCGGTCGGATGAAGCCCTTTTCTACCAGCTCTTGCAACTGTTCTTTCAATTCCTTCAACTCAGCTGGAGCCATCCTGTAGGGAGGAATAGAGATCGGTCGGGTTCCAGGCATCAGTTCTATCTCGAACTCTATCTCCCTAGCAGGTGGTAAACTTGGCAGCTCGTCTGGGAAGACGTCTAGAAACTCTCTAACCACTGGCATCGAGGCGGGCTCTCTAACCTGACTGCTGAGCTCTCTCACATGAGCCAAATACCCCTGACATCCCTTCCTAAGCAACCTACGAGCCTAAAGAGCTGATATCAGACCTCTAGGTGTACCCCTCTTGTCTCCCCTGAAGACTACCTCTGACCCATCATGACCTCTGAACCTGACTACCTTGTCCCTGCAGTCCAAGGTAGCACCATGGGTAGATAACCAGTCCATCCCTAGAATGACGTCAAAATCTGTCAAGTGTAGAACCACAAGGTCGGCGGAAAGGCATCTTCCCTCAACAAAGACTGGACTGCACTGGCAGACTGACTCTGCCACTGATGGATCACACTTGGGTCCACTGACCCAGAGAGGACACTCTATCTCAGAGATCATCAACCCCAACCTCTGGACGGCTCTCGGAGCAATAAAAGAATGAGATGCACCAGGGTCCATCAAGGCATACATATCTGAACAACCAATGACTAAGTTACCTGCCACCACGGTGTTAGATGCATCTGCCTCCTGTTGAGTCATTGTGAAGATCCGTGCTGGAGCTGATGGACCTTCACCTCTGAAACCCGCTGAAGAAGAGGCTGCCCCTCTCCCTCTGCCTCTGCCACTGGCCTGAGTCACGGCTGGAGCTGCTGGCTGAGCCACACTACCAGAAGCTGTCTGCTAAGACTGTGCTCCAAAAGCTGCCCTAGGACACTCCCGAGCCATGTGTCCCTCTTGGCCGCATCTGAAACAGGCTGCTGTCTCAGCCCGGCAAACTCCCCTGTGTGGCCTACTACACTTTGCACAAACTGCATTATCCGCACCAGAGCTCGAGCCACTCCCTAGTCCCAGACTGGACTTGACCTTGTTCCAAAACTTGTTCTTCTTGGGCTTCCTAGTGGTGTTACTCCACTTTTTGCTACCTAAAGCTGCTGCACTCAGAGAAGAAGAGCCTGGGGTCTTGGAACCAGAAGGCTGTGCCACAGACTGTCTGACTGTTCCCTAAACGATGGCACTGGCCTCCATTTTCCGAGCCATATCCACTATGGCATGGAAGCTCTCCCTATCTGCTGACTGGATCAAGGAGGAATATCTGGAGTGGAGTTTCATGATATACCTCCTTGACCTTTTCTGGTCTGAGTCAAGGTTTTGCCCTGCAAATGGCAACAGCTCCAAGAATCTGTCTGTGAACTCCTCTACACTCATCTCATCAGACTGCCTCAACTATTCAAACTCTATCATCTTCAACTCCCTTGAACTATCTGGAAAAGCCCATCCTGCAAACTCGTTTGCAAACTCCTCCCAAGACATGCTATCCACTTTCGGGTTCACATAATTCTTGAACCATTCTCGTGCCTTCTTGCACTTAAGCGTGAACCCAGCCATCTGAATGGCTCTGCTGTCATCAGCCCCAATCTCATCTGTGATCACCTTAACCCTTTCAAGATACACAAATGGGTCATCCCCTTTTTCATATTGAGGAGCACCCAGTTTCATGTAGTCGGTCATCTTGACCTTGCTCCCACTGGCTGAGCTAGGTCTAGAAGGTTGAGTAACTGGGGCTGCTGGTTCTGTAGGTGGTGGAGGTGGTGCAACATTTTCTGAGGTAGGGTTTGCTAGATTTGGATAGTAAGGTGGGGGTGGATACATTGGGTATTGTGAATATGGTGGGTAGTAGGGTGGATATGGCATCTGTGTGGGATAAGGGGTGAAGCTAGGGTAATCCGATGTACCTCCCATCGAATACCCGGGATTTTGTGAGAAGTGTGGGTAGTGGGGTGGCTGAACAAATCCCGAGGCCTGAGTGCCTCCTTGGGACTCTCCCATTCCCTCTTCTGACATGCTAACTCCCAGACTGCCATCCCTCCTCTGCTCTACATCCATATCATCCCCCATGTCTTCTGACATTCCTCCCTGAACTGTTCCCCTCACTGATCTGCTCCTACCCAGATCTAGAGACCTTCTAGGGTCTCTTACTGCTCTTTCTCTGTTAGACCTGCTAGACATTGCCCTAGGCAATGTAGGAGAACGGGCGCTTGTGCCCTCATCCTCAGGTGGCACTCCAGTCAATCGTGCAGATCGACGAGTTCCTCTCATCCTGTTTTCTGAAAGGCAGCACATAACAAGCAAACATTAGCATCATATGGTTCATGCGGGCACACATGAACCCTCATCACATACATCACATATCATTAATGCACATGCATATAATCATGGCAATTCACATCATCATGCAAGACAGGACTCCACATCCTATCCTAGTGGACATGATCTTCCTATTGTGCTTGACCATCTATAACATCTATGAGCCCAACACTCTAGGTCTGACCATATGAACCTAGGGCTCTGATACCATTCTGTAACGACCCGAAAATCGGACCGCTACCGGCGCTAGGATCCAGATCGGCTTAAGGCCGCCGGGACCCGTAGCAAGCCTGACATGTAACCTGTAATCCTGTTTAATCCCATACATGATCAACAATCATACATAAAAATTAAAACTTTTCTTTCATTCATTCTCTCATACCCCAACTCAACCTGTGCATGCACTGATCATAAACATAACTATAAACATTGATCCCTCTGTGGGACCTCATCAATGCCCCCAATGGGTGGCATAACATGTGTTGAGTTGGTTAAACATAATCATCAATAAACATTAAGGTCATGTATCAACAAGGGATTACAATAAACTATGGTCAAGCACACTTCTAAACCTCAATATCATTATACATAACATAACTATTCAACTTTACAATTTATCATGTCCACTTTCTATCTATTACAAACACGACTTTACTCTTCTTGACTTCTCTGTCTAGCCCGTACCTGCAATCCTGGGGGATTAGGGAAAAGGGGTGAGCTACTAGAGCCCAGTGAGCAGAATAATAGAAAACAACATTTAAAATCTCATGCCATCATGTAATGCAACACATCACAACAAATCACATCTCAGATGGTATTGTCACCAATAGTCCTCTACATTCCAAAGTGTCGGGACGTAGAATGGGTACAACCGGTCTTTCTCTTAACATAACATATCATAACATTCCAATGTGCCAGGGACGTAGAATGGGTACAACCTGGACTTCCATACCATATCATGTCGTAACATTATCATACCATATGAGGACTAAAGGATCATCCAATAACCAATCCACATCAACATCATAAATGCAATGCAACATATTCGTGATTTCTAATGCAAACAACCTAATTCATCACATGGCATTCATGATGCATGAACATGCTCAACTGTATAATTCGTTTGCTTTAAAACATAAAGGTTTATTCTACTCACCTCTTGGCTAGTTCTGACAAAGACTGAAGCAGCTGACTCACTGCTGGGGTCCTCGGTTCCTCGGGTCTGAACCTACACAGGTGGACTCAAATGAGGGACCAAACAACTAGAACATAACTCTAAAAACATCCCCCAAAAACCCCCTAAAACACCTCAAAACAATCATGCAAAAACATGCAAGGGAAGGCTGAACAGGGCAGGTTCGGCGGCACCTTCGGCGGCCGAAAGTCCCTCCAGAGCCGAAACCCAGGCAGGTTCGGCGGCACCTTCGGCGGCCGAAAGTCCCAGACAGAGACAAAAGTCTCTTTTCGGGGGCAGGCTTCGGCAGCCGAAAGGCTTGCCTCCCCAGCCATGTTCGGCGGCCGAAAGTCCTTCGGCTGCCGAACCTGGTTTCTGCCAAAGGGCAGAAACTTGGCTCCTCTTGCCTCTAATGCCTCCCAAACCTTATAAACATGCATAATCCTATTCTACAACACACATACTCAAGCATACAAGTTCCTAGGGGCTTCAAACCAACTAAAACCCCATCTACAACACATCAAACAACACAAATCCAACATACATTTCCCATAATCCAACAAAGACCCAAAAACTCATAAAACTCTACACATGCATTTCTACTTCAAGAATCAACTTAAAACTTGTTAAAAACATATAGTGAGCTCAAGATCAGCCCTTACCTCTTGAAGATCGAGAGGAAAACGACCCTAGCTCGAAGATGGGAGAGATTTGAGTTCTTGAACCTCAAAGCTCCAAAACTTACTTTAAACTCGAAAATCTTCAAAACAAGGTGAAAACTCAGAAGAAAAACATGAAAACTCGAAGGGAGAAGCTCAAAACAGAGGAGAGGCGGTGGAGAACTCACTTTGGCCGAAAACGGGAAGAAAAGCTTGCTTGTTTCGGCCATGGGGTCCTTTTATAGGGCTGTCCTTACCACCTTTCGGCGGCCTAACGTGCCCCCACAGCGCATGCAAGTTCGGCGGCCGAACATGAGGTTCGGCGGCCGAACCTTGGCTGATTTAAACAAGGCTTTCGGAGGCCTAAAGCGCTCCCAAAACCTCCTCACGTTCGGCGGCCGAACATGACCTTCGGCGGCCGAACCTGGCAAAGTCTCCAAAGCCCACTCCACTAAAAACTTGGGTTTATTTTCATTAAAAACCATAAAATACATCAAAACATTTTAAGAAAACATGGTTTTACCCTTCTAGGGGTCTCCGACATCCGGGATTCCACCGGACGGTAGGAATTCCGATACCGGAGTCTAGCCAGGTATTACAGGCAGGATCTAGCATTTCCAAGCGTGCTTGTGGATCAGTTTCACAATATACCCACCAGTAGAGGATGGTATTAATAATCCCTTTAATATTTATTTTGTTATATATATTTTATTGCGGTGCTAATTTTTTACCAATTTTACTTGGTAACAGAGAGGAAGACTAGGAAGAGAACCACATCCTCATGAGCTTTTCAAGGCCACACATAAGAGAAAGGGGACAGATGAGTTTGTTGATACTAGGTCAAAAGTTATTTATGTAAGTTGATAATAAATTTAGTTATAAACAATTTTGATGTACTTAAATCGTATTAATAATAAGTTATTTAAAATTTATAATGCAGGATAAATACATATAACTAAAAGAGGCAGCAACACAACAACATGAGGGAAGCAATGAGCTAACACCCATAAATGAGGCCCAGCTTTACTACGAGGCGGTTGGCGGGCAGAAAAAGAGTCGAGTTTATAGATTAGGGTCCCAGGCTTCTGCATATTTTCATGAATCATCACATTGTTCCGCTTCATACACGTCTGCAACCCGAGTGGATTCTCCTACCATTGAAGTAATGAACAGGATGCATAATAAAATTAATTGGCTAGAGACAGAGAATGGTCGACTTAACATAGTGGTGGAGGAGTTGCAGGCGTTTATGCATAGGATGATGGCACAACAGGGTGTTGGGACATCCACTCAGACATCTGCTCCTTCGGCACCTCCAGCTCCATCTCCACAGCAGCAGCATGATGATGCCCTTGTCATCAGTGATCATCATACAGACAGTGATGATGATACAAATGATGAGTTTGCTAGTTTAGTTTAGTATGTATCTTTTTTTATGACCAGTTAGTAATTTTATTTTTAATTTATAAATGTTGTATAAAATTAGTATATGTAATATAATTATGAAATCTTTAAGTTTTAAATATATTTTACTTTATATAATGATTGATTTAATTTTTTACGTATATGGTTGAATAATGTACAGAGTAATGATGGATATATATGAATGTATAGGGTATAAATACATGGTGTATTTAATAATATTTGAAAATACATAGATGATTTTGTAATTATATGATTCAGTGATGGATTACCAACATAATTTCTATTGGTATTACAAACGGAACAATTTTGTCGTAAAGATAAATAACACCATTTTATATTCATTAACGGATTACTAATGAAAATTCTGTTAGTAATATTAATGGACCTTGCAGTCCATTAGTGAAGCATATGTAAATTTTATTCCAATACTGACGGACATTGTATCCGTTAGTGACAACAATGGACAAATCCGTTGATGATCCGTTAGTGACACTAACAGAATGAAAATCTGTTGGTAAATAATTTACTAACAAGTCTTTTTACAATGGATTTAATCTGTCACTGATCCGTTAGTAAAATATTTTACTAACGGAATATCATCATTTACTAAGGGAAATTTCTATTAGTATTTTTAAAAATTCTTGTAATGTAATTTATTTGTCAAATAAATTTTTTACTCTTTAATCATTCATCTTCTCTATTATTTTTTTATTAAAAAAATTTATTTCTCATTTTCAAAATTTCAAGTTCAAGTCTATTAAAATTTTTTTCTTAAACTATTCACTCATTATTTAATTTAATTTTATATATCATTTTTATTATTAAGTGATATTTTTAATTTATTTCACTTAATTATTAATCTATTTATATGATTGAAATTATATGAAATAAATTTTAATGGATTAGAATATTTATTTTTTTAGAAAAATTAAATTTCAACATATATTAAAGTATTATATTTTTTAATAATATTATTTTTTTATGAGTTTACATATTACAACTATAGTGGAAAGAGATTTTTCTACTTTAAATATCATTAAAGCCGACCCTATAATATGATCGGTAATAAATCATGCATAATTGATCAATAATTTATATTAAAAAATAATTGATTGATAATTTATATTAAAAAAATATATTTATAAATACTGATAATAATATTATTAAAAATATATTTCAACTAATAAAAATAGATGAGAATGATTATGATTTAATTATAATAATTTATTCACTTTTTATAAAAATTTATCTTCTCAATATATATTTATTTAATACTTTCTCTATTCTATAATTTTTATTATTTTGATTTTTAACGCATGTTAATTTTTATTCATTTTGATTTTTCACACATATTAAGAAAGATAAATTATTTTATTAATTTTTTAATTATATCCATATTAAAAATATTAAATTTTATTAAATATTAAAAATATTTTAAATATTTATTTAGAAAAATAATAATTAATAATAGTTTAATTTGAAATTAACATAAAATTAAATAGAATCATAATATCGTTAATTTATGCAGTTACGTTACTGCAATAACAGGAAGAGGAGAATAATTTTAGCACATTAAAAAAAATGATAAAAATAATAAAATGAGAGAGAATATATTTTATTTACTTTAATTACTTATTTAAATTGGATAATGATATTACATTATGATCGCCCAAAGAAAATCATGAGTTGTCACTACAAAATAGAGTTACGTGGTAAGGATTACGTGGTAAGAATCTAATAGGTGGGTAATGCGGTCTCACTCAAAGAAAGAAAGATACAGACACTTTAACACCCGATTAATCATCAAGACTTGTCCTTTCCTGGATAGGACAAGTCGCGCTATAAAATTACCATTAGTAAGTACAATCCAACAAACTCCTGTTACACTGATAATCACGGGATTCCGGTGACTCGCGGTTGTCGAAACCGGTCAAAAATAACCTTTCCGGTTATTAACAATATTACTACTGCAGATAGTGGTAAAGGATCGAATCCATAGAGAATTGTAAACTTACCAACCTTCCTTATCAGGACATAGAGAACGCATTGAGAACGAATAAACTGAAAGCAAATAAAATAAAAGTGCATGTAAAGTAAAATGGGGGGTTTTGAGATTAATTTGATTAGCAACTACTGAAAGCAATTAAATAAGCAGAATATGAGAAATAAAATGGAAATTCAATATGAGAAAAGTCTAGTTGAAGAGATGGATCCACCTTGGTTGTTTGGATTGATCATTGAAACTTATGTTCTTTAGGCTGATTCAATAGATTAGTTATGGAGATAGAAAATGCTTCTCACCACCATATCTCTCCTTATGATTAAATCAATTAGGGAATGTCCTCTAATTAATTACTAATTAACAAATTGCTAAGGAACGTCCTTGGGCCTTAGGCATCAAACAATTGTTAATTGCATGAAGAAAGAGAGAGATCCAATTCTAACTACTTAAACGCATGAGATGTTGCTAGATCATACAATTCCTTAGTTGTTACACCAAGTGTTCTTATGTTTGAACAATTCAAGCAATTACGGACTTAAAATTATCCAAACTAACAATTAATTACCTTGCAATCAAGAATCAAGTGGCCAATTTGATCAAAACAATAAAGTAATAATAGAATTCAAGCATGAACTGTATGAATATTGAGTAACTAAAAGATAAACAATATGTATTCAGATCTCACAATCCTTTAAACAACCTTAGTTTCAACTAATCTTCAACTAGAGTAAAAGGTTTTAGCCACTCATGGCTGAATCAAAAACCAAAAAATAAAGAAAGGAAGAAGAAGAGATGAAATCAATTGCAATCCCATAGGTGTGTCCAAGTGAGAGTGTAAAGGTCGTGTGGAGGCTCCTTATGTGTCTTTTTATAGTTGGAAGTGTTGTCCTAGGTCATACTTGCTTCCTAATTAGTGAAGAGGCTGCCCAAAGTGCTGAAAAGAAAAGAATCGCGTTGCAAAACTCTCCAGAAAGAAGGAGACGTGCGGCTTGCACTGAAGAGGAAGGAATCGTGCATTAATGCTTTCAGAAGAGGAAGGATGCGTGGCTTGAGCTTTAGAAGGAAAGAGGCACGTCCCAAGCTTCAAAAGAGGAAGGATGCGCACGGATCATGTTTCCAGAAGAGGTGTGCGCGCGGATTACAGAAGAGGAAGGAGAGCGTGCAATCATTAATGTGCAGAAGTGGAAAGATATTTGTCCAGTCTTTCCTTTTTAGGTGGAGCCTTTGTTTGAATTTTGAATGTTGAATATGGAAGAGGCAAGTGCATCTCCTTGAAATTTTGCTGCCTAAATAGGAAGATTTGACCGCTGCAGTGTGTACACATCTTTGAACAAGAAAAGAAATATCTACGATTTGAATTTCAAATAATCTTATGACTGAACTTTCCTTATTTGCTTTTACTTCTGCACTTTCCTTATTTGAGGATTTTCCTTTTCTGAAAACTTTTCTTATTTGAAAACTTTCCTTTTTTGGCACTTTCCATATTTGACACTTTTTGGTAGTTTTAAGAGCATTTTCTCCAGAATGTCTCTTTACACCTAATATCTGCAAAATATGATTAAAACCACAAAATTAAGCAGAAAAGATGCAAATAAACATCAAGAACATAATGATAAAATGGACTAAAATATGCTCTATCAAATACCCCCACACCTAACCTTTTGCTTGTCCTCAAGCAAATAAACATAGTCAAAGAAGTTTTCTTTGCTCTAGATCCTTATTACCACTTAAGCTCTTACTCAAGACACCTATTTTGAATCATTGCAGTGAAGAATATATGATGAAGATTACTCACCTTCTTTCCTTGTTTCCCTTTACTTACCATGGCTAGGATTTATTTTACTCAAGAGAGAGACTATACATGCACATGTTTTGTTCAGTTAAGACTTTTTCTAGCTTTCAGAGTGATTTGCCCTTATCTTGAAGTGCTTTATTCAGCTTTTTGCACTTTAATATTGCTTAAAAAAGTCACCAACCTTTTGACGTGAAGGTACATATTGGTGATACCCACCCCCAGTTACTCAGTTGGTCACCTGTCCAAGTGGCTACTAGCTCTGTTCATAGTCTTTCAACCATTGGAACAGTTTTCAATTGTGCTTATGAAGTCTAAGCCTTTGCTGAATTTCTTTAATCAATGCATCGGACAAATCAATACCAATTGCTAAATCAAGTCATGTTAAGTTCATTCACACAAATTTCAATTCATGCTCTCTAATGAGTGTCATCAATACATTTTTCACCATGGCAAGCTCAAAGATTCAATTCAAAAGGCAATTCTCAAACATGAATATAGCTCACTGCAATTGATTCAACATAAGTTTAAAGAGTTATCACATCAATGGGGTCATGGAAAGAAAAATGCATCCAACATAGTTCATCAACATCCAATATAGTTCATCAGTTTGAGTAGAGCAAATCAAAAAGAAGAAGAAGGTTGTGGTTGTGTGTGTTTTATTGAAAGCATAAATGAAAACAAACTAAAAGAAAACTGAAAGCAGAAAAAAAATTTTGCATGAATTGAAACAAAATCAAGCATTGGATCGCAAATCTGAAAGGGAAATTTGCGCAGACTGAAAGGAGAAGAAGAAGAAGAAGGAGAAGAAGAAGAAGAAGGAGAAGAAGAAGAAGAAGAAGAAGAAGAAGGAGAGATATGCACCCCCACACCTAAATCATGCATTGTCCTCAATGTGTAAGAAAAATAAAAGAGCAAAGGAAACTGAGTACTCCCCTGGGTGTGGTGTGCGTGGCATGATTGATAGAGCATATTTTAGCCCAATTTATCCTTATGTTCTTGATGTTTATTTACACCTATTCTACCTAATTTTGTGGTTTTAATCATGTTTTACAGATATTAGGTGTAAAGAAGCAATTTGGAGAAAATGCTCTTAAAAATACCAAAAAGTGTCAAAATTAGAAAAGCCACCTTCGGCAGCTCTTTCGGCGGCCGAACCTTCGGTCCAGAGGCGAAACTCAAACTCCTTTGGAAGCACTTTCGGGAGCCAAAACTGCCAGTCATCTTCGGCGGCACCTTCGGCGGCCGAACCTTCACTCCAGAGACGAAAGTCACCTTCCTTCGGCGGCACCTTCGGCTGCCGAACCTTGCGTCCAGAGCCGAAAGTCCTGCCTCCGAAACTTAACTTAGGCGGCCGAAAGTGCCCCCGAACAGCCTCCTTCCTATTCAATGAGCCAAATCTTGGAGATCACATGTTTCCTATATAGTGCCATGCTCATTCAAAATTCAAATCAAGGCTCCACCTTCCTCATTAGTGCATAAATCTTCTTGGACACACCATGGACAACAATTCAAAGACCAAAATGACTAACCCTTGCCCTCACATGCACACATAAGGCCAAGGGCACTTTGAGCAAATCTCTAAAAAATGCATGGACAGCTACCAAACCCTAAGGAGCCTCTCAAGATCTATTTAAAGGCTTCAAGAAGATCAAGAACTCATCATCTCCCATCAAGGATTGATCAAGAATTCGGCAAGGCTTCTCCTAGGCCTCCTCCACCTTAGTTCTTCATCTTCTTGCTTTCTTTTCTTTTATTTTCTGCTTTGGTTCAGCCATGAGTGGCTGAAACCCCTCTTTCTAGTTGAAGTGTGGTTGAAACTAAGGTTGTTTAAAGGGTTGTGAGATCTGAACATAAAGTGTTTGCTTTTGATTTATTCAATATTCATGCGATTGATGCTTAATTCTAAGATTGCTTTGTTGTTTTGATCAAATTGGCCACTTGATTCTTAATTGCAAAGTTAATTGATTGTTGGATTAGGATATTTGTTAGTCTGTAATTGCTGAAAATATTCTGTCCATAGAACACTTGGTGTAAAAACCCAAGAAATTGTATGATCTAGCAACATCTCATGCGTTTGAGTAGCTAGGGTTTGGATCTTTCTTGTTCTTCATGCAATTGGCAATTGTTTTGATGCCTTTGGCCCAAGGACGTTCCTTGGCAATTTGTTGATTAGTAATTGGTTAGAGGACGTTCCCTAATCAGTTTGTTCATAAGGAAAGACATGGTGGTGAGAAGCGTCTTCCACCCCCATAACCAACCTATTGAATCAATCAAGATAACCATGTTTAAATGATCAACCCAAACAACCAAAGTGGATCCATATCTTCAACTAGACTTTTCTCATATTGATTTCTTCTTTTATTTTAATTACTTGCTGTTTTAATTGCTTTCAATAGTTGTTAATCAAATCAATCTCAAAACCCCCCTTTTTACTTTCTTGCACTTTATCTTTGTTCTACTTTCTGTAACTTGCTTTCAATTGCGTTTTCAATTGGTTCTCTTGGTCTTGATTGAGAAAAATAAATAGGTAATCAATTCTTTGTGGATTCGATCCTTCACCACTATCTGCAGTTGTAAATTGTTGATAACCAAGAAGGTTATTTTTGACCGGCTTCGACAACCGCACTGTCATAAATAGATTTGTTCAAGCAGGTCATACTTACATTCTTCAGATTCTGAAAGGTGTTGCAAAGATGTCTACGCAGAAATGGTTTCAGAAGTCTCCTTCTACGCAAGATCTGACTGCAAAGGCGGACTGGAAGAGCTTGCCTGGACTGGAGAACCTACCACCGAAAGTCCCCTGTCCAGCCTTCCTTTGTTAGTTTTCTATGCATATTTTGATGATGTTTTAGGGGGTTTTTGGGGAGTTATTTAAAGTTATGTTAGAGTTTGTTTGGTCCCTCATTTGAGTCCACCTGTATAGGATCGGACCCGAGGAATCGAGGAGGCCAGCAGTTCTAGCTGTTTCAGAGTCAGCCAGAGGTGAGTAAAACACAACTCTTTTTATTTAAAGCAATTAAACTTTTAAGTATGTTCATGCATCATGAATGCCATGTATGTAATAGGTTGTATTGCATTAGAATTCACGAATATGACGCATTGCATATTATGATGTTGATGTGGATGGATGTTCAATGACCCATTGGCCCTTGATATGATATGATATGATATGGTATGGAAGTCCAGGTCGAGGCCCATTCTACGCCCCTGGCACAGAGTAAGAGAAAGTCTAGGTCGAGGCCCATTCTACGCCTCTGGCATAGATGGATATGTTATATTATGATATGTTAAGCGAAAGTCCTGAGGAGCTCCCATTGTAGGCCGGGCACATTGGATTATGTAGAGGGCCATTGGTGACAAGTCCATCCGTGATGTGAATTGTTTGTGATGTGATGCATTTCATGATGGCATATGTTTAATGAACTATTTTTACTGTTCTGCTCACTAGGCTTTAGTAGCTCACCTCTTTTCCCTAACCCCCAGGTTTGTAGGTCAGAGTTAGTACAAGAAGTCAGCAAGGGTAGAGGCTTTGTATATGTAATAGATTAGTGGTGGACATGTAATGTAATGTAAGGTATTGTACAGTGATTTAATGAGGATTAGTATTGTGCTTGGCCTTAATGTATGGTTAATCCCTTTTGTACATGATCTTTATGTAAATGTTTTAATGATGGTATATGATGAACCAAGCTTGTTATATGAGATGTTGACCTAACTAGAGCATTTGATGAGGGCTCTAGTATGGGATTTTTAAGTATACAATTTTGGTGCATGCTCAGGTCAAGCTTGGTGTATGAAAAGTTTAAAGTTTTTATGAAATTTGTTGATCATGTATGGGATTTTAGCAGGTATATAGGATGTATGTTAGGCTTGCTACGGGTTCCGGCGACCTTAAGTCGATCTGAATCCTAGCGCCGGTAGCGGTCCGATTTTCGGGATGTTACAGAGTGGTATCAGAGCCCTAGGTTCATATCGTTGGACCTAGAGAGTGTTGGACTCATAGATGTCATAGAAGGGCAAGAACAATAGGAAAAATCATGTCCACTAGGATAGGATATAGAGTCCTGTCTTGATGATGATGTGAAATGCCATGATTATATGCATGTGCATTAATTATATGCTATGTATGATGTGGGTTCATGTGTTTCCACATGAACCATATGATGTTAATGTTTATGTGTTTTATGTCGTTTTTCAGAAGCAGGATGAGAGGCTCACGTCGATCCGCTAGATTGACAGGAGCTCCACCGAAAAATGAGGGCATGGATGCCCGTTCCCTTGCTTTGCCAAGGGCAATGTCTTGTAGATCAAGTAGAGAGGGAACGTCAAGGGATCCTAGAAGGTCTTTTGATGTAAGCAGGAGGGGAACAGTTCAGGGTGGAATGTCAGCTGATGTGAGGGGATCAGAGGAGGATGAACAGAGAAGAAATGGTAGCTTGGGCATGAGTATGTCAGAAGAGGGCATGGGAGAATCACAAGGAGGCGCTTAGGCCTCGGGGTTTGGTTACCCACCCCAACATCAACCCTTTCCACAGGGCCCAGGGTATCTGATGGGGGGTACATCGGATTACTCCAGCTTTAACCCATATCACTCCTTCATGCCTTACCCTCCTTTTTACCCACCATATCCCCAATACCGCATGTATCCACCCTCACCCTTCTATCCAAATCCAGTAAACCCTAACCCAGGGAATGCTGCACCTCCTCCCCCACCAACAGAACCTGTAGCCCCTGAAATCCAAACACCTAAACCTAGCTCATCTGTGGGGAGCAAGGTAAAGATGAAAGATTACCTGAAGCTGGATGCTCTCAAGTTCAAGATAGGTGATGATCCGTTCGAGTACCTCAAAACGGTAAAAATGATAACAGATGTGTAACGACCCGAAAATCGGACCGCTACCGGCGCTAGGATCCAGGTCGGCTTAAGGCCGCCGGGACCCGTAGCAAGCCTGACATGCAACATGTAAACCTGTTTAATCCCATACATGATCCACAACATACATAAAAATTAAAACTTTTCTTTCATCCAAATACCAAACTCAACCTGTGCATGCACTGAACATAGACATAATCATAAACATCGACCCCTCTATGGGATCTCATAAATGCCCCAATGGGCAATTACAACATATGTTGAGTTGGTTTACATAAACATCATAAAAGATCTAGGATCATGCATTAAAAGGGATACAATACACATAGGTCAAGCACAACCTCTAATCCTCAATATCATTACATTACATAACTATTCATAACTTTACATTTTATCATGTCCACATTCTACCTATTACATACAATGACTTCAATACTCTAGCTGACCTCCTGGTCTACCCTGTACCTGCAAACCTGGGGAATTTGGGAAAGGGGTGAGCTACTAGAGCCCAGTGAGCAGAATCATAAAACATTTAAAACATATGATAACATGAAATGCATCACATCACAACTAATCATATCAAGGATGAACTTGTCACCATTTAGCCCTCTACATATTCCAATCATGCCAGGGGCGTAGTGCAGGCCACACCTGGTTTTTCTCTTATACATAACATAACATGCATAATCCATGGTGCCGGGGGCGTAGTGCAGGCCACGTCCGGTCTTTCTCTTACATAGTGCCAGGGGCGTAGTGCAGGCCACACCTAGACTTCCATACCATATCATCATGTCATAACATATGAGGGCTAATGGATCATTCAACATTCATCCACATCAACAACATATTATGCAATGCAGCATATTCGTGATTTCTAATGCAAACAACCTAAAATATCACATGGCATCCGTGATGCATGAACATGCTCAAAACTGATTTATTTATTTAAAAGCATAAGAGTTATTCCACTCACCTCTGGCTAGCTCTGACACTGACTGAAGCAACTGACTCACTGCTGGGGTCCTCGGTTCCTCGGGTCCGAACCTACACAGGTGGACTCAAATGAGGGACCAAACAACTAGAACATAACTCTAAAAACATCCCCCAAAAATCCTCTAAAACTCCTCAAAACATCCATGCAAAAACATGCAAAGAAAGGCTGGACAGGGCACTTTCGGCGGCAGGTTCGGCGGCCGAAAGTCCCTCCAGAGCTGAAAGTCAGGCAGGTTCGGCGGCACCTTCGGCGGCCGAAACTCCCAGATAGAGGCGAAAATCATGCATGTTCGGCGGCACTTTCGGCGGCCGAAACTCCCAGACAGAGATGAAAGTCTCCTTTCGGGGGCAAGCTTCGGCAGCCGAAGGCTGCTTCCACAAGAGGGTTCGGCTGCCGAACCTGGTTTCTCCCAAAGGGCAGAAACTTGGTTTAAACATGCACAAATGCCTCCAAACTCATACCATCATGCATTTAGCTCAACCAAAACATGCATACAAGCTCCTAGGGGTCTCAAACTACCTTAAACCCCAACTACAACACATCAAACATACATTTACAAGCCACATTGTTCAAAAACTCATCAAAAGCCCATAAACATAACTATAACCTAAACATGCATTCTACCCCCATAGATCTACTTAAAACTTACTTAAAACATACAATGAGCTTAAGATCGGCTCTTACCTCTTGAAGCTCGAGAGAGAGACGACCTAAAACTCGGAGGTGAGAGAGATTGGGTTCTTGAACCTCTAAGCTCCAAAACTTTGCTCAAAAGCTCAAATCTTCAAAACAAAGTTAAAACAAATGAAAATCTTGAAAGATCTAGAGGAAAAACATCAAAGATCGGTGAGG
This sequence comes from Manihot esculenta, assembly GCF_001659605.2. Taxonomy (NCBI): domain Eukaryota; kingdom Viridiplantae; phylum Streptophyta; class Magnoliopsida; order Malpighiales; family Euphorbiaceae; genus Manihot; species Manihot esculenta. Next base: position 22,024,231 of record NC_035167.2, read on the forward strand.
GACGGTGGAGAGCTCACCTTGGCCGAAAATGGGGAAAAAGCTAGCCCGTTTTCGGCTAAGGGACCCTTTTATAGTGGCTGGCCAGGCCACGTTCGGGGGCCGAACGTGCCTCCTCATGCATGCCATGTTCGGCGGCCGAACTTGAGGTTCGGCGGCCGAACCTGGACTTCCCTCACTTATGCCTTCGGGGGCCTAAGGCACACCCGAAATGCATGCATGTTCGGCGGCCGAATCTGGGTTTTCCTCCTCGATTGTTTTCATGCAAAAACTCATTTCCTTTTTACTTAAAACCATGGAATACATTAAAACAACTCACTGCTGGGGTCCTCGGTTCCTCGGGTCCAAACCTACACAGGTGGACTCAAATGAGGGACCAACATACTAGAACATAACTCTAAAACATCCCCCAAAAACCCCTAAAACATCTCAAAACATCCATGCAAAACATGCAAAGAAAGGCTGGACAGGGCACTTTCGGCGGCAGGTTCGGCGGCCGAAAGTCCCTCCAGAGCCGAAAGTCAGGCAGGTTCGGCGGCACCTTCGGCGGCCGAAACTCCCAGACAGAGGCGAAACTCATGCATGTTCGGCGGCACTTTCGGCGATCCGGATCCTAGCGCCGGTAGCGGTCCGATTTTCGGGTCGTTACAGAATGGTATCAGAGCTAGCCAGAGGTGAGTGGAATAACTCTTATGCTTTTAAATAAATCAGTTTTGAGCATGTTCATGCATCACGGATGCCATGTGATATTCTAGGATGCTTGCATTAGAAATCACGAATATGTTGCATTGCATAATATGCTGTTGATGTGGATGAATGTTGAATGATCCATTAGCCCTCATATGTTATGACATGATGATATGATATGGAAGTCCAGGTGTGGCCTGCACTATGCCCCTGGCACTATGTAAGAGAAAGACCGGATGTGGCCTGCACTACGCCCCCGACATCATGGACTATGTATGCTATGTTATGTTATGTATAAGAGAAAGACCAGGTGTGACCTGCACTATGCCCCTGGCATGATTGGATTATGTAGAGGGCTAAATGGTGACAAGTTCATCCTTGATATGATTAGTTGTGATGTGATGCATTTCATGTTATCATATGTTTTAAATGCTTTACTATTCTGCTCACTGGGCTCTAGTAGCTCACCCCTCTCCCAAATTCCCCAGGTTTGCAGGTACGAGTTAGACAGAGAAGTCAAGAAGAGTAATGAAGTCTTATGTATGTAATAGTTAGAAAGTGGACATGACAGATTGTATAATGATGTATAGATATGTAATGTAATGATATTGAGGTTAAAGGTGTGCTTGACCATAGTATAATGTAATCCCTTTTGAAACATGATCTTAATGTTATTGATGTCCATGTTTAGGCAACTCAACTCTTGTTATGCCACCCATTGGGGGCATTGATGAGATCCCACAGAGGGTTCAAGTTTATGATTATGTATATGTTTAGTGCATGCACAGGTTGAGTTTGGTGGATGATAGAATGTATGAAAGAAAAGTTTTAAATTTTTACGTATGATTGTTGATCATGTATGGGAATAAACAGGTTTACAGGTTGCATGTCAGGCTTGCTACGGGTCCCGGCGGCCTTAAGCCGATCCAGATCCTAGCGCCGGTAGCGGTCCGATTTTCGGGTCGTTACAAAAACATTTTATGAAAACATGTTTCTACCCTACTAGAGGCTTCCGACATCCGAGATTCCACCGGACGGTAGGAATTCCGATACCGGAGTCTAGCCGGGTATTACATTCTCCCCCCCTTAAGAACATTTGTCCCCGAATGTTCCTCAACTAGCACATGCAAGGCATACAACATATCATACACATAAAACACATGAAACATATAAGAAACTAACCTTAGAAAAGATAAGGGTATTGCTGGAGCATGGACTCCCGTGTCTCCCAAGTGCATTTTTCCAAATTGTGGTGGTTCCACAGGACTTTCACCATCGGGATTTCCTTGTTTCTTAGCTTTCTGATCTGGGTGTCAAGGATCCGTACTGGCTGCTCAACATAGGTGAGATCTTCTTGGATCTCCACATCAGGCTCACTAAGAACCTTGCCCGGATCTGACACGAACTTCCTCAACATTGAAACATGGAAAACCGGATGGATTCTTGCCATTGAAGCAGGCAAATCTAGCTTGTACGACACATTCCCAATCTTCTGCAAGATTTCAAAGGGTCCGATGTATCGTGGGGCTAGTTTACCTTTCTTCCCAAAACGAACCACTCCTTTCGTAGGAGACACTTTGAGCAATACCAGATCCCCCTCCTGAAACTCTACCTGTCTTCTGCGGATGTCTGCATAACTCTTCTGTCTGCTTGCAGCAGTCTTGATTCTTTCTCTGATTATGGGTACTACCCTGCTGGTAATCTCTATTGGCTCAGGCCCTGCCAAGGCCTTTTCTCCAACTTCTTCCCAGCAAACAGGTGATCTGCACTTCCTCCCATACAAAGCTTCATATGGAGCCATCCCGATGCTAGCATGATGGCTGTTATTGTAGGCGAACTCCACCAAAGGTAGATGCTGCCTCCAAGAACCGCCAAAGTCCAGCACACACATTCTAAGCATATCCTCTATGGTCTGGATGGTCCTTTCTGATTGTCCGTCCATCTGTGGATGGAAAGCAGTGCTAAAATCCAACCTGGTACCCATGGCGTTCTACAAACTCCGCCAAAATCTGGAGGTGAACTGGGGCCCTCTATCGGACACTATCGAAACAGGAACCCCATGCAGCCTGACGATCTCATCAACATACGCCTGCGCCAACTTGTCCATAGAATAGCCACTCCTGACAGGGATGAAGTGAGCAGATTTGGTGAGTCTGTCCACAATCACCCATATGGAGTCCAATCTGTTGGACGTCGCCGGTAACCCCACTACAAAGTCCATAGCTATATTCTCCCATTTCCACTCTGGAATAGGTAGCGGGTTAAGCATTCCAGCCGGCTTCTGATGTTCCGGCTTCTGATGTTCCAGCTTCTGACACACTTCGCAGGCTGACACAAACTGTGCCACTTCTTTCTTCATCGCTGGCCACCAATAAACTTTCTTCAGATCTTGATACATCTTGGTGGCTCCGGGGTGAACGCTGTATCTTGCATTATGAGCCTCTCTCATAATGTCTCCTTTTAGCCCTATGTCATTTGGTACACACAATCGACTCCCATAGCGGAGGATCCCCTTATTGTCGAATCTGAACTCGTTATCTTTGCCTGACTGAACAGTCCTGGCAATCTTCACTAACTCTGGGTCCTCATGCTGTTTCTGAGCCACCTGCTCCAGAAACACGGGTGCCACTCTCATCTGGGCCACTAAAGCACCTGTACCAGACAACTCCAACTGTAGACCTTCATCAATGAGCTTGTAAAACTCCTTCACCACTGGTCTCCTCACTGCCGTGATGTGGGATAGACTGCCTAGTGACTTCCGGCTTAGGGCGTCTGCCACAACATTCACCTTACCCGGATGATACTGAATCTTGCAATCATAGTCACTCAGCAGTTCTACCCATCTCCTCTGTCTCAAGTTCAAATCTCTTTGACTCAGGATGTACTGCAGGCTCTTATGATCTGTAAAGATCTCACATTTTACCCCATAGAGGCAGTGCCTCCACATCTTGAGCGCAAAGATTACTGCTGCCATCTCCAGGTCATGTGTGGGGTAATTCAACTCATGCTTCTTTAGCTGTCTAGAAGCATAAGCAATCACCCTCTCATTCTGCATTAGTACACAACCCAGTCCCACGCGGGACGCATAACAAAAGACTGTAAAGTCCTCATCACTAGATGGCAGAGCTAACACTGGTGCTGAAGTCAACCTCTTCTTAAGCTCTTCAAAACTCTCTTCGCATTGGTCGGTCCACACAAACTTCTGATTCTTCCTGGTTAGTCTGGTCAGAGGAGCTGCAATCTTTGAGAAGTCCTGAACGAACCTCCTGTAGTAACCTGCCAAACCCAAGAAACTTCTAATCTCTGTCACTGAAGTGGGTTTAGGCCAGTTAGCCACAGTTTCTGTCTTCTTGGGGTCTACCTCTATACCATTTTCTGACACCACATGCCCCAAGAATGAAATGCTCCTCAGCCAGAACTCACACTTGGAGAACTTGGCATACAAGCCATGTTCCCTCAAGGTCTGTAGAACCAACCTCAGATGATGGGCATGCTCCTCTGCATTCCTGGAATACACTAAGATATCATCTATGAAGACAATAACAAAGTGATCCAGGTACTGGCTAAACACTCTGTTCATGAGATCCATGAATGCTGCAGGGGCGTTGGTTAACCCGAACGGCATTACAAGGAACTCGAAATGCCCATATCTGGTCCTGAAAGCTGTCTTTGGCACATCATCTTCTCTGATCCTCAACTGATGGTACCCCGATCTCAGATCTATTTTGGAGAAACAACCTGCTCCGGCTAGCTGGTCAAATAGATCGTCGATCCTTGGCAATGGGTACTTGTTCTTGGTAGTGACTTTGTTCAACTGCCTGTAGTCGATACAAAGTCTAAGGGATCCATCCTTCTTTCTGACAAACAAGACTGGAGCACCCCAGGGTGAGGTACTCGGTCGGATGAAGCCCTTGTCTACCAGCTCTTGCAACTGTTCTTTCAATTCCGAACCTACACAGGTGGACTCCAATGAGGGACCAAACATACATAAACATAACTCTAATATACTCCCCAAAAACCCCCTAAAACATCATACACAATCACATAAAAACATGCAAGAAAATGGCTGGACGGGGCACTTTCGGCGGCAGGTTCGGCGGCCGAAAGTCCCTCTAGAGCCGAAAGTCAGGCAGGTTCGGCGGCACCTTCGGCGGCCGAAACTCCCAGACAGAGGCGAAACTCATGCATGTTCGGCGGCACCTTCGGCGGCCGAAAGTCCCAGACAGAGATGAAAGTCTCTTTTCGGGGGCAACTTCGGCAGCCGAAAGGCCTGCCTCCCCAGCCATGTTCGGCGGCCGAAAGTGCCTTCGGCTGCCGAACCTGGTTTCTGCCAAAGGGCAGAAACTTGGCTCCTACGTGCACATTCGCCTCCCAACTCTCAAATCAAGCATATAACTCAACCAAAACATGCACACAAGCTCCTAGGGGCCTCAAACAAACAAATACCCCAACTACAACACTTCAAGCATACTCAAACATGCCACATTGTTCAAAAATCACATAAAACCTAACATTTGCTTAAAAACTCATACAACCCTATACATGCCATTCTACCCCATAAAATCACTTAAAACTTACTTAAAACATGCATTGAGCTTAAGATCGGCTCTTACCTCTTGAAGATCGAGAGAGAGACGACCTAAACTTGGAGATCCAAGAAAATGAGCTCCTGAGTTCCCAAGCTCCAAAACTTGTTTCAAAAGTTCAAAACCCTCAATGCAAGCTTAAAACTCGAGAAAAATGGTGGGGATTTGGAGGAAAAACACTAGATCTGGGGAGAGGGAGGTCGGAAGCTAGCTATGGCCAAAAATGGGAGAAAGCTCGCCCATTTCGGCTAAGTGACCCTTTTATAGTGGCTGGCCAGGCCACGTTCGGGGGCCGAAAGTGCTTCCGCATGCATGCCATGTTCGGCGGCCGAACTTGACTTTCGGCGGCCGAGCCTGAAGTTCCCTCACTCATGCTTTCGGGGGCCTAACGTGCCTCCAAAACGCATGCATGTTCGGCGGCCGAACTTGACTTTCGGCGGCCGAACCTGGGTTTTCCTCCAAAGACTTTTCATGCAAAAACTCATTTAGTTTTCATACTTAAAACCATGAAATACCTTAAAACATTTTATGAAAACATGTTTCTACCCTACTAGAGGCTTCCGACATCCGAGATTCCACCGGACGGTAGGAATTCCGATACCGGAGTCTAGCCGGGTATTACATTCTCCCCCCTTAAGAACATTCGTCCCCGAATGTACCTCAACTAGCACACATAGCATGGCATACACATAACATACATACAAAACACATAGGGACTCACCTTAAAAGAGGTGGAGATATTGCTGGAGCATGGACTCCCGTGTCTCCCAGGTACATTCTTCCAAATTGTGGTGGTTCCACAGGACTTTCACCATCGGGATTTCCTTGTTTCTTAACTTTCTGATCTGGGTGTCTATGATCCGTACTGGCTGTTCAACATAGGTGAGATCCTCCTGGACCTCCACATCAGGCTCACTAAGAACCTTGCTCGGATCTGACACAAACTTCCTCAACATTGAAACATGGAAAACCGGATGGATTCTTTCCATTGAAGCAGGTAAATCCAGCTTGTACGACACATTCCCAATCTTTTGCAAGATTTCAAAGGGTCCGATGTATCGTGGGGCTAGTTTACCTTTCTTCCCGAAGCGAACCACTCCCTTCATTGGAGACACCTTGAGCAATACCAGATCCCCCTCCTAAAACTCTAATTGTCTCCTGCGGACGTCTGCATAGCTCTTCTGTCTGCTGGCAGCAGTCTTGATTCTCTCTCTGATTATGGGTACCACCCTGCTGGTGATCTCTACTAGCTCAGGCCCTGCCAAGGCCTTTTCTCCAACTTCCTCCCAGCAAACAGGTGATCTGCACTTCCTTCCGTACAAAGCTTCATATGGAGCCATCCCGATGCTAGCATGATGGCTGTTGTTGTAGGCAAACTCCACCAAAGGTAGATGCTGCCTCCAAGAACCGCCAAAGTCCAGCACACACATTCTGAGCATATCCTCGATAGTCTGGATGGTCCTTTCTGACTGTCCGTCAGTCTGGGGGTGGAAGGCAGTACTGAAATCCAGCCTAGTACCCATGGCATTCTGCAGACTCCGCCAAAACCTGGAGGTGAACTGGGGCCCTCTATCTGACACTATCGAAACCGGAACCCCATGTAGCCTGACGATCTCATCCACATATACCTGCGCCAACTTGTCCACAGAGTAGCCACTCCTGACAGGGATGAAGTGAGCAGATTTGGTGAGTCTGTCCACAATCACCCATATGGAGTCCACTCTGTTGGACGCTGCCGGTAACCCAACTACGAAGTCCATAGCTATATTCTCCCATTTCCATTCTGGAATAGGTAGCGGGCTAAGCATTCCAGCCGGCTTCTGATGTTCCAGCTTCACCCTCTGACACACTTCGCAGGCTGACACGAACTGTGCCACTTCTTTCTTCATCGCTGGCCACCAATACACTTTCTTCAGATCTTGATACATCTTGGTGGCTCCGGGGTGAACGCTGTATTTCGCATTATGAGCCTCCCTCATAATGTCTCCTTTTAGCCCTATGTCATCTGGTACACATAGTCGGCTCCCATAGCGGAGGATCCCCTTGCTGTCGAATCTGAACTCACTATCATTGCCTGACTGAACAGTCCTGGCAATCTTTACTAACTCCGGGTCCTCATGCTGTTTCTGAGCCACCTGCTCCAGAAACACGGGTGCCACTCTCATCTGGGCCACCAAGGCACCTGTACTAGATAACTCCATCTGTAGACCTTCCTCAATAAGCTTGTAGAACTCCTTCACCACTGGCCTCCTCTCTGCCGATATGTGGGATAAACTGCCTAGTGACTTCCGGCTTAGGGCGTCTGCCACGACATTCGCCTTACCCGGATGATACTGAATCTTGCAATCATAGTCACTCAGCAGCTCTACCCATCTCTTCTGCCTCAAATTCAGATCCCTCTGACTCAAGATGTACTGCAGGCTTTTATGATCTATGAAGATCTCACATTTCACCCCATAGAGGTAATGCCTCCACATCTTGAGTGCAAAGATTACTGCTGCCATCTCAAGGTCATGTGTGGGGTAATTCAACTCATGCTTCTTCAGCTGCCTAGAAGCATAAGCAATCACCTTCTCATTCTGCATCAGTACACAACCCAGTCCCACACGGGACGCATCACAAAAGACTGTAAAGTCCTCATCACTAGATGGCAGAGCTAAAACTGGTGCTGAAGTCAACCTCTTCTTAAGCTCTTCAAAACTCTCTTCGCACTGGTCGGTCCAAACAAACTTCTGATTCTTCCTGGTTAGTCTGGTCAGAGGAGCTGCTATCTTTGAGAAGTTCTGAACGAACCTCCTGTAGTAACCTGCTAAACCCAAGAAACTTCTAATCTCTGTCACTGAAGTGGGTCTAGGCCAGTTAGCCACAGTTTCCGTCTTCTTGGGGTCCACCTCAATCCCATTCTCTGACACTACATGCCCCAAGAACGAAATGCTCCTCAGCCAGAACTCACATTTAGAGAACTTGGCATACAAGCCATGCTCCCTCAAGGTCTGCAAGACCAACCGCAGATGATGGGCATGCTCCTCTGCATTCCTGGAATACACTAAGATATCATCTATGAAGACAATAACAAAGTGATCCAGGTATTGGCTAAACACTCTGTTCATGAGGTCCATGAATGCTGCAGGGGCGTTGGTTAACCCGAACGGCATTACAAGGAACTCAAAATGCCCATATCTGGTCCTGAAGGCTGTCTTCGGCACATCCTCATCCCTTATCCTTAGCTGATGGTACCCCGATCTTAGATCTATTTTGGAGAAACAACCCGCTCCGGCTAGCTGGTCGAATAGATCATCGATCCTTGGCAGAGGGTACCTATTCTTGGTAGTGACTTTGTTCAACTGCCTGTAGTCGATACAAAGTCTAAGGGATCCATCCTTCTTCCTCACAAACAAGACCGGAGCACCCCAAGGTGAGGTACTCTGTCGGATGAAACCCTTTTCTACCAGCTCTTGCAATTGCTCTTTCAACTCCTTTAATTCGGCTGGGGCCATCCTGTAGGGAGGGATAGAGATCGGTCTAGCTCCAGGTACCAACTCTATCTCGAACTCTATCTCCCTAGCAGGTGGTAAACCTGGAAGCTCATCAGGAAAGACATCCTGAAACTCTCTGACAACTGGCACCGAGGCCGGCTCCCTGACCTGACTGTCTAGCTCTCTCACATGAGCTAAGTACCCCTGACATCCCTTCCTAAGCAACCTACGAGCCTGAAGAGCTGATATCAGACCTCTAGGTGTACCCCTCTTGTCTCCTCTGAAGACGACCTCTGACCCGTCCTGATCTCTGAACTTGACTACCTTGTCCCTGCAGTCCAAGGTAGCACCATGGGTAGATAGCCAATCCATCCCTAGAATGACGTCAAAGTCTGTCAAATCTAGAACCACAAGGTCGGCGGAGAGGCATCTTCCCTCAACAAAAACTGGACTGTACTGGCAGACTGACACTGCCACTGACGGGTCACACTTGGGTCCACTGACCCATAGGGGACACTCTAACCCAGAGACTATCAGACCCAACCTCTCAACGGCTCTCGGAGCAATAAATGAATGAGATGCACCCGGGTCCATTAATGCATACACATCAGAACACCCAATGAATAGATTACCTGACACCACGGTGTTGGATGTGTTAGCCTCCTGCTGTGTCATGGTGAAGATCCTGGCTGGAGCTGATGGACCTTCACCTCGGGAACCAGAAGAAGAGGCTGCCCCTCTCCCTCTACCTCTGCCACTGCCCTGAGTTGTGGCTGGAACTGCTGGCTGTGCCACACTACCAGAAGCTGTCTGCTGGGGCTGGCCCATAAAAGGCGCTCTAGGACAATCCCGAGCTATGTGTCCCTCCTGTCCACATCTGAAACATGTATTAGTCCCAGCTCGACACACTCCCCTGTGCGGTCTTCCACATCTCTGGCATTCTGTACCATCTGAGCCTGAGCTCGAGCCACCGCCGAATCCCAGACCGGATTTCAACTTGTTCCAAAACTTATTCTTCTTCGACTTCCTGGTGGTGTTATCCCACCTCTTCTTTCCTGAGCTCTGAGAAGAGAAACCTGGTCCTCCTCTGCCTGGGGTCTTAACCCCTGAAGACTGGGTCACTGACTGCTTCACTGACCCCTCAACTATAGCACTTGCTTCCATTCTTCGAGCCATATCCACCACAGTGTGGAAACTTTCTCTCTCAGCTGACTGAACCAACGAGGAGTACCTGGAATGCAGCTTCATAACATATTTATTGGCTTTCTTCGTATCTGTATCTAGAGCTTGCCCTGAAAAAGGCAATAGCTCCAAGAATTTATCCGTGAACTCCTCTACACCCATGTGCTCTGACTGCCTCAGTTGCTCAAACTCAATCATCTTCAGTTCTCTAGAACTGTCTGGAAAAGCCCATCCAGCGAACTCATTCGCAAATTCTTCCCATGTCATGCCGTCTAGTCTCGGGTCCACATAACACTTGAACCACTCCCGTGCCTTCTTGCACTTCAAAGTGAACCCTGCCATCTGAATGGCCCTACTGTCACTTGCTCCTAGCTCATCAGTTATTGTCTTCACCACTCTCAGATACTCAAAGGGGTCATCCCCTGACTTGTATTTGGGAGCATCTAGCTTGAGGTAATCTGTCATCTTTACCTTGCTCCCATCAGCTGAGCTAGGTCTAGGAGGTTGAGTAGCTGGGGCTGCTGGTTCTGTAGGTGGTGGAGGTGGAGGTGCAGCATTCCCCGAGGTGGGGTTTGCCGGGTTTGAATAGAAGGGTGAGGGTGGATAAGCTGGGTACTGTGTGTAAGGTGGATAGAAAGGTGGGTAAGGCATGTAGGTAGGGTAGGGGTTAAAGCTGGAGTAATCCGATGTACCTCCCATCGGATACCCTGAACCCTGTGGGAAAGGTGGATAATGGGGTGGAAAACCATACCCCGAGGCCTGAACGCCTCCCTAAGACTCCCCTGTCCCTTCTTCCTGCATGCTCACATCCAGGTTCCCATCCCTCCTCTAATCCTCTTCCATAACCTCCCTCACATCTGAAGAACTTCCTCCTCTATCAGTCCCCCTTCTGCTAGCATCAAAAGACCTTCTAGGGTCCCTTGACACTCTATCTCTGTTGGCTCTACAAGACATTGCCCTAGGCAATGTAGGAGGACGGGCGCTCGTGCCCTCATCCTCAGGTGGCACTCCAGTCAATCGTGCAGATCGACGAGTTCCTCTCATCCTGTTTTCTGAAAAACAGTACACATCATACAAACATCAGCATCATATGGTTCATGTGGGCACACATGAACCCTCATCACATATACATCACATAGCATAGCATATCATTAATGCACATGCACAAAGTCATGGCATTTCACATCGTCATACAAGACAGGACTCCACATCCTATCCTAGTGGACATGACCTTCCTATTGTGCTTGACCTTCTAGAACATCTATGAGCCCGACACTCTAGGTCCGATCCTATGAACCTAGGGCTCTGATACTATTCTGTAACGACCCGAAAATCGGACCGCTACCGGCGCTAGGATCCGGGTCGACATAAGGCCGCCGGGACCCGTAGCAAGCCTGACATATAACCTGTAAACCTGTATAATCCCATACATGATCAACAACATGCATAAAAATTTTAACTTTTCTTTCATCATCCAACTCAACCTGAACATTCATAAACATAGTCATAAACATGACCCCTCTGTGGGACCTCAACAATGCTCCAAAGGGCACTATAACATGAGATGAGTTGGCTTACATCTGTATCATCAAATATTTAAGATCATGCATCAACAAGGGATTACAATACTCATAGGGTCAAGCACCTCTATAACCTCAATATACCTCATTACATAACATACTGAATCTCTTACATTACATTAGTACAATTGTCATGTCCACAATCTAACTATTACATCAACATACTTCAAAAAAACTCTGGCTAACCTTCTGGTCTACCCTGTACCTGCACACCTGGGGTTAGGGGAGAGGGGTGAGCTACAAAGCCCAGTGAGCAGAATAGTATAAAACAATATATTAAAATTTCATGCTTTCATGGAATGCAACACAACACAACAAATCACATCTCGGATGGTATTGTCACCTATAGTCCTCTACATAGGTCCAACTGTGCCGGGACGTAGAATGGGTCAACCGGTCTTTCCCTTATCATAACATATCATATGGACCAACTGTGCCAGGGACGTAGAATGCGTACAACCTGGACTTTCTCTTACATCGTGCCAGGGACGTAGAATGGGTACAACTTGGACTTCCATACCATATCATGTCATAACATCATCATATCATATGAGGACTAAAGGGTCATCCAATAACCAATCCATATCAACATCAAAATCATAAATGCAATGCAACATATTCGTGAATACTAATGCAAACAACCTACTATATCTCATGGCATTCATGATGCATGGATCATGCTCAAAATTCATATTTCATCTAATTTAAAAACTTAAGGTTTATTCCACTCACCTCTGGCTAGCTCTGACAAACTCTGTAGCAGCTGGCTCACTGCTGGGGTCCTCGGTTCCTCGGGTCCGAACCTACACAGGTGGACTCCAATGAGGGACCAAACATACATAAACATAACTCTAATATACTCCCCAAAAACCCCCTAAAACATCATACACAATCACATAAAAACATGCAAGAAAATGGCTGGACGGGGCACTTTCGGCGGCAGGTTCGGCTGCCGAAAGTCCCTCCAGAGCCGAAAGTCAGGCAGGTTCGGCGGCACCTTCGGCGGCCGAAACTCCCAGACAGAGGCGAAACTCATGCATGTTCGGCGGCACCTTCGGCGGCCGAAAGTCCCAGACAGAGACGAAAGTCTCTTTTCGGGGGCAACTTCGGCAGCCGAAAGGCCTGCCTCCCCAGCCATGTTCGGCGGCCGAAAGTGCCTTCGGCTGCCGAACCTGGTTTCTGCCAAAGGGCAGAAACTTGGCTCCTATGTGCACATTCGCCTCCCAACTCTCAAATTATGCATATAACTCAACCAAAACATGCACACAAGCTCCTAGGGGCCTCAAACAAACAAATACCCCAACTACAACACTTCAAGCATACTCAAACATGCCACATTGTTCAAAAATCACATAAAACCTAACATTTGCTTAAAAACTCATACAACCCTATACATGCCATTCTACCCCATAAAATCACTTAAAACTTACTTAAAACATGCATTGAGCTTAAGATCGGCTCTTACCTCTTGAAGATCGAGAGAGAGACGACCTAAACTTGGAGATCCAAGAAAATGAGCTCCTGAGTTCCCAAGCTCCAAAACTTGTTTCAAAAGTTCAAAACCCTCAATGCAAGCTTAAAACTCGAGAAAAATGGTGGGGATTTGGAGGAAAAACACTAGATCTGGGGAGAGGGAGGTCGGAAGCTAGCTATGGCCGAAAATGGGAGAAAGCTCGCCCATTTCGGCTAAGTGACCCTTTTATAGTGGCTGGCCAGGCCACGTTCGGGGGCCGAAAGTGCTTCCGCATGCATGCCATGTTCGGCGGCCGAACTTGACTTTCGGCGGCCGAACCTGAACTTCCCTCACTCATGCTTTCGGGGGCCTAACGTGCCTCCAAAACGCATGCATGTTCGGCGGCCGAACCTGGGTTTTCCTCCAAAGACTTTTCATGCAAAAACTCATTTAGTTTTCATACTTAAAACCATGAAATACCTTAAAACATTTTATGAAAACATGTTTCTACCCTACTAGAGGCTTCCGACATCCGAGATTCCACCGGACGGTAGGAATTCCGATACCGGAGTCTAGCCGGGTATTACAAAGAGGCTGCCCCTCTCCCTCTGCCTCTGCCACTGGCCTGAGTCGTGGCTGGAGCTACTGGCTGCGCTACACTACCTGAAGCTGTCTGCTAGGACTGTGCCATCGGGGCTGCTCTTGGACATTCTCGAGACATATGCCCCTCCTGACCACATCTGTAACAGGCTATCGTCCCAAACCAACATACTCCCCTGTGTGGCTTACCACACCTTGCACAAACTGCATTATCCGCACCAGAGCTTGAGCCACTCCCTAGTCCCAGACTGGACTTAACCTTGTTCCAGAACTTATTCTTCTTAGACTTCCTGGGACCTCTATCCCACTTCTTGCTACCTGAAGCTGCTGCACTCATTGAAGAAGAGCCTGGGGTCTTAGAACTAGAAGGTTGTGCCACTGACTGCTTAACTGTCCCCTGAACGATGGCACTGGCCTCCATTTTCCGGGCCATATCCACTATGGCATGAAAGCTCTCCCTATCTGCTGACTGGATCAAGGAGGAATATCTGGAGTGGAGTTTCATGATATACCTCCTTGACCTTTTCTGGTCTGAGTCAAGGTTTTGCCCTGCAAATGGCAACGGCTCCAAGAATCTGTCTGTGAACTCCTCTACACCCATCTCATCGGTCTGCCTCAACTGCTCAAACTCTATCATCTTCAGCTCCCTTGAACTATCTGGGAAAGCCCATCCTGCAAACTCGTTTGCAAACTCCTCCCAAGACATGCTATCCACTTTCGGGTTCACATAATTCTTGAACCACTCTCGCGCCTTCTTGCACTTAAGTGTGAACCCAGCCATCTGAATGGCTCTACTATCATCAGCCCCAATCTCATCTGTGATCACCTTAACCCTCTCAAGATACACAAACGGGTCATCCCCTTTTTCATAGTGAGGAGCACCTAACTTCATGTAGTCGGTCATCTTGACCTTGCTCCCACTGGCTGAGCTAGGTCTAGAAGGTTGAGCAACTGGGGCTGCTGGTTCTGCTGGAGGAGGAGGAGGTGCAGCATCCCCTGGAGTAAGGTTTGCTGGATTTGGATAGTAAGGTGGGGGTGGATACATTGGGTATTGTGAATATGGTGGATAATAAGGTGGGTATGGCATCTGTGTGGGATAAGGGCTAAAGCTGTGGTAGTCCGATGTGCCTCCCATCGAATACCCAGGGTTTTGTGAGAAGGGTGGGTAGTAAGGTGGCTGAACAAATCCCGAGGCCTGGGTGCCTCCTTGGGATTCTCCCATTCCTTCTTCTGACATGCTAACTCCCAGACTGCCATCCCTTCTCTGCTCTACATCCATATCATCCCCCATATCCTCTGACGCTCCTCCCTGAACTGTTCCTCTTACTGATCTGCTTCTACCCAGATCCAAAGACCTTCTAAGGTCTCTTACTGCTCTTTCTCTGATAGACCTACTAGACATTGCCCTAGGCAATGCTGGAGGATGGGCACTCATGCCCTCATCCTCAGGTGGTACTCCAGTCAATCTTGCTGATCGACGAGTTCCTCTCATCCTGTTTTCTGAAAAACAGTACACATCACATAAACGTTAGCATCATATGGTTCATGTGGGTACACATGAACCCGCATCACATACATATCATTCATATCATAGCATTAATGCACATGTATATAATCATGGCATTTCACATCATCATACAAGACAGGACTCCACATCCTATCCTAGTGGACATGACCTTTCCTATTGTGTTTGACCTTCTATAACATCTATGAGCCCGACATTCTAGGTCCGACCATATGAACCTAGGGCTCTGATACCATTCTGTAACGACCCGAAAATCGGACCGCTACCGGCGCTAGGATCCAGGTCGGCTTAAGGCCGCCGGGACCTGTAGCAAGCCTGACATGCAACCTGTAAACCTGTTTAATCCCATACATGATCCATAACATACATAAAAATTAAAACTTTTCTTTCATCCAAATACCAAACTCAACCTGTGCATGCACTGAACATAGACATAATCATAAACATCGACCCCTCTATGGGATCTCATAAATGCCCCAATGGGCAATTACAACATATGTTGAGTTGGTTTACATAAACATCATAAAAGATCTAGGATCATGCGTTAAAAGGGATACAATACACATAGGTCAAGCACAACCTCTAATCCTCAATATCATTACATTACAAAACTATTCATAACTTTACATTTTATCATGTCCACATTCTACCTATTACATACAATGACTTCAATACTCTAGCTGACCTCCTGGTCTACCCTGTACCTGCAAACCTGGGGAATTTGGGAAAGGGGTGAGCTACTAGAGCCCAGTGAGCAGAATCATAAAGCATTTAAAACATATGATAACATGAAATGCATCACATCACAACTAATCATATCAAGGATGAACTTGTCACCATTTAGCCCTCTACATATTCCAATCATGCCAGGGGCGTAGTGCAGGCCACACCTGGTTTTTCTCTTATACATAACATAACATGCATAATCCATGGTGCCGGGGGCGTAGTGCAGGCCACGTCCGGTCTTTCTCTTACATAGTGCCAGGGGCGTAGTACAAGCCACACCTGGACTTCCATACCATATCATCATGTCATAACATATGAGGGCTAATGGATCATTCAACATTCATCCACATCAACAACATATTATGCAATGCAGCATATTCGTGATTTCTAATGCAAACAACCTAAAATATCACATGGCATCCGTGATGCATGAACATGCTCAAAACTGATTTATTTATTTAAAAGCATAAGAGTTATTCCACTCACCTCTGGCTAGCTCTGACACTGACTGAAGCAATTGACTCACTGCTGGGGTCCTCGGTTCCTCGGGTCCGAACCTACACAGGTGGACTCAAATGAGGGACCAAACAACTAGAACATAACTCTAAAAACATCCCCCAAAAACCCTCTAAAACTCCTCAAAACATCCATGCAAAAACATGCAAAGAAAGGCTGGACAGGGCACTTTCGGCGGCAGGTTCGGCGGCCGAAAGTCCCTCCAGAGCTGAAAGTCAGGCAGGTTCGGCGGCACCTTCGGCGGCCGAAACTCCCAGACAGAGGCGAAACTCATGCATGTTCGGCAGCACTTTCGGCGGCCGAAACTCCCAGACAAAGACGAAAGTCTCCTTTCGGGGGCAAGCTTCGGCAGTCGAAGGCTGCTTCCACAAGAGGGTTCAGCGGCCGAAAGTCCCTTTCGGCTGCTGAACCTGGTTTCTCCCAAAGGGCAGAAACTTGGTTCAAACATGCACAAATGCCTCCAAACTCATACCATCATGCATTTAGCTCAACCAAAACATGCATACAAGCTCCTAGGGGTCTCAAACTACCTTAAACCCCAACTACAACACATCAAACATACATTTACAAGCCACATTGTTCAAAAACTCATTAAAAACCCATAAACATAACTATAATCTAAACATGCATTCTACCCCCATAGATCTACTTAAAACTTACTTAAAACATACAATGAGCTTAAGATCGGCTCTTAACTCTTGAAGATCGAGAGAGAGACGACCTAAAACTCGGAGGTGAGAGAGATTGGGTTCTTGAACCTCCAAGCTCCAAAACTTTGCTCAAAAGCTCAAATCTTCAAAACAAAGTTAAAACAAATGAAAATCTTGAAAGATCTAGAGGAAAAACATTAAAGATCGGTGAGGGACGGCGAAGAGCTCACCTTGGCCGAAAATGGGGAAAAAGCTCGCCCGTTTTCGGCTAAGGGACCCTTTTACAGTGGCTGGCCAGGCCACGTTCGGGGGCCGAACGTGCCTCCTCATGCATGCCATGTTCGGCGGCCGAACTTGAGGTTCGGCGGCCGAACTTGAGATTCGGCGGCCGAACCTGGGTTTTCCTCCTCGATTGTTTTCATGCAAAAACTCATTTCCTTTTTACTTAAAACCATGGAATACATTAAAATATTTTATGAAAACATGTTTCTACCCTACTAGAGGCTTCCGACATCCGAGAATCCACCGGACGGTAGGAATTCCGATACCGGAGTCTAGTCGGGTATTACAAGATGAGCTGGGGGCAAATGACAGTAGAGCCATTCAGATGGCAGGGTTCACATTGAAATGCAAGAAAGCATGAGAATGGTTCAAAAACTATGTGGACCCAAGGTTGGATAGCCTATCTTGGGAGGAGTTTGCAAATGAGTTTGCTGGATGGGCATTTCCAGACAGTTCTAGAGAGCTGAAAGTTGTTGAATTTGAGCAGCTAAGGCAGACAGAGGAGATGAGTATCGACGAGTACACCGACAAGTTTCTAGAGTTGCTGCAGTATGTGGGTCAGGCATATGACACAGATCAGAAGAAAGCTAGGAGGTATACCATGAGGCTCCACCCTAGGTATTCCTCCCTGATCCTTGCAGCAGAGAGGGAGAGCTTCCACACCATTGTGGATACAGTACGGAAGATGGAGGCTAGTGCTATCATTGAGGGGGGGTCAGTTAAGCAGTCAGTAGCACAGTCTTCGAGTTCCAAGACCCTAGGAAGGGAAAAGTTAGATCCCTCTTCTCTGGGTGCAGCAGCTTCAGACAGTAAAAAGTGGGGCAAGTTCAAGCAGAAAAAGTGTTTGTTGAGGGTAGATGCCTTCCAGCCGACCTTGTGGTCCTAGATTTGACTGATTTTGATGTCATTCTAGGGATAGATTGGCTATCTGCTCATAGTGCTACCTTGGATTGCAGAGACAAGGTAGTCAGGTTCAGAGATCAGGATGGGTCAGAGGTTGTCTTCAGGGGAGATAGGAGGGGTATGCCTAGATGTAACGACCCGGAAACCGGACCGCTACCGGCGCTAGGATCCAGATCGGCATAAGGCCGCCGGGACCCATAGCAAGCCTAACATACATCCTGTATACCTGTTAAATCCCACACATGATCAAACATATACATAAAAATTTAAACTTTTTCCTTTCATTTACCAAGCTTAACCTATGCATGCACAACTCATACTCATAAATAACAAACCCCACACTGGAGCCCTCATCAAATGCTCCAATGGGGCAACATATCATACATTAAGCTTGGTTTACATAAACATCAATAAATCATTTCATTAAAAGATCATGTACTCAAAAAGGGATTAACCAACATACTAGGGTCAAGCACAACTCTAAACCTCAATAAACATCATTACATTACATTACAATACTATAATTTACATTACAATGTCTTTCTCATGTCCACAGCTAACTATTACATACAACATAACTTTACTCTTGTTGACTTCATGTTCTATCCCGTACCTGCAAACCTGGGGGATTAAGGGAATGGGGTGAGCTACTAGAGCCCAATGAGCAGAATAATAAAACATTATATTTAAAGTTCATGCTTTCATGAAATGCATCACATCACAAACAAATCACCTTAAGGATGAACTTATCACCAATAGCCCTCTACATTTCCATTAGTGCCAGAACGTAGAATGGGTCCTGGTCTTTCTCTTACATAACATATCATAACATTCCAAGGTGCCAGGGACGTAGAATGGGTCTTCCTGGACTTTCTCTTACATAGTGCCAGGGACGTAGAATGGGTCTTCCTAGACTTCCGTATCGTGTCATCATCATATCATATCATACCATATAAGGGCTAATGGATCACTCAATGTTCATCCACATCAACAACATAATATGCAATGCAACATATTCGTGAATTCTAATGCAACAACCTAATATATCTCATGGCATTCATGATGCGTGAATCATGCTAAAACTTTCATTATTTACTTTGAAATATAAAGAGTCATTCTACTCACCTCAGGCTAGCTCTGACAAGACACTGAAGCAGCTATCTCACTGCTGGGATCCTCGGTTCCTCGGGTCCGAACCTACACAGGTGGACTCAAATGAGGGACCAAACATACATGAACATGACTCTAAACTACTCCCCAAAACCCCCTAAAACACCTTAAAACAATCATAGAAAACATGCAAAGGAAGGCTGAATAGGGCACTTTCGGCGACAGGTTCGGCGGCCGAAAGTCCCTCCAGAGCCGAAACCCAACCACTTTCGGCGGCACCTTCGGCGGCCGAAAGTGGTTCCAGAGCCGAAACTCATGCATGTTCGGCGGCACCTTTGGCGGTCGAAACTCCCTTCCAGAGCCGAAAGTCCAACTTTCGGGGGCAGGGTTCGGCAGCCGAAAGCTTGCCTCCACAGGCAGGTTCGGCGGCCGAAAGTCCTTCGGCTGCTGAACTTGAGTTCTTCCAAATGGCAGAACTCAGCCTCTTCATGCACATTTTGCCTCCCAAACCATTCAAACATGCATTTAGCTATTCTACAACATGCATACACAAGCAAATAAGCATTTAGGGGTCTCAAACTATCCTAAACCCCAATACAAACACATAAAGTAACTCAAACAACATACATTACCCAAAAACTCAACATTTACCCTAAAAACAAACAACTAACTTACACATGCATTTCTACCCCATAAACTTCATAAAACTTGTTTAAAACATGAAATGAGCTAAGGATCTACTCTTACCTCTTGAAGATCAAGAGGAGAGGCAATCCAACTCGGAGATGGGAGAGATCTAGCTCCTTGGACCTCCAAGCTCCAAAACTTGCTCTTAACTCCAAAACTCTTCAAAACCAAATTAGAACTCGTTAAAACTTGAAAGATTTGAGGAAAATCATCAAAAACAACCATGGGAGAGCATGGACTCACCGTTGGCCGAAAATAGGGGAGAAAGCTTGCCCGTTTTCGGCCACAGGGCCTTTTATAGGGGCTGGCCAGACCACCTTCGGAAGCCTAAAGTGCCTCCAAAACTCATGCAAGTTCGGCGGCCGAACATGAGGTTCGGCGGCCGAACCTGAGCCACTTTCGGAAGCCTAACTTGCCCCCCTAAACTATCCCATGTTCGGCGGCCGAACCTGGAAATGTCTCCATGGTCTTTTTCATTCAAAACTCGATTTCTTTCTTACTTAAAACCAACAAATACATGAAAACATTTTATAAAAACATGTTTTTACCCTTCTAGACGTTTTCGACATCCGAGATTCCACCGGACGGTAGGAATTCCGATACCGGAGTCTAGCCGGGTATTACACTATAGGTCTGATATCAGCCCTACAGGCTCGTAGGTTGCTCAAGAGGGGTTGTTAGGGGTTTCTAGCTCATGTGAGAGAGCTTGATAGTCAGGTCAGGGAGCTTGCCTCAGTGCCCGTAGTCAGAGAGTTTCTAGATGTCTTCCCAGACGAGCTTCCAAGACTACCACCTGCTAGGGAGATAGAGTTCGAAATAGAATTGATGCCTGGAACCAGACCAATCTCTATCCCTCCCTACAGGATGGCACCAGCAGAGTTGAAAGAGCTAAAGGAGCAGTTGCAAGAGTTGGTAGACAAGGGTTTCATCCGACCGAGTACCTCACTTTGGGGTGCTCCAGTGCTGTTTGTAAAGAAGAAGGATGGATCCTTGAGGCTTTGTATTGACTACAGGC
The DNA here is from genome assembly GCF_001659605.2 of Manihot esculenta. NCBI lineage: Eukaryota > Viridiplantae > Streptophyta > Magnoliopsida > Malpighiales > Euphorbiaceae > Manihot > Manihot esculenta. The sequence goes on from NC_035167.2 coordinate 22,045,206, forward strand.
AGTTGAACAAAGTCACTACCAAGAACAAGTATCCCTTACCTAGGATCGACGATCTATTTGACCAGCTAGCAGGAGCAAGTTGTTTTTCCAAGATAGATCTGAGATCTGGGTATCACCAGCTGAGAATCAGGGAAGAAGATGTGCCGAAGATGACGTTCAAAACCAGATATGGGCATTATGAGTTCCTAGTGATACTGTTTGGGCTAACCAATGCCCCTGCAGCATTCATGGACCTCATGAACAGAGTTTTTAGTCAGTATCTGGATCACTTTGTTATCGTTTTTATTGACGATATCTTAGTGTATTCTAGAAATGTAACGACCCGAAAATTTGGACCGCTACCGGCGCTAGGATCCAGATCGGCATAAGGCCGCCGGGACCCGTAGCAAGCCTACTATGCATCCTGTACAGCTGGTATAATCCCAAACATGATCCAACATTTTCATAAAACATTTAAAACTTTACCTTTAACCAGTTTGACCTGTGTATGCACTATGACTGAACTCATAGAACCCCTAGGGTCAGCATACCCTATGTCAAACTCGGTCCATCACATGTAACAACATAAAATAAAACTCATGTACAAAGGGATTATCCAACTCGGGCCAAGCACAATACTATCACTCTGGACATATAACATAAAGTCATATTACAACATAACTCTTTTACATCCTTACATAACTTTACATTACATCATGTCCACTACTATTCTATTACATAAACATGACCATAACCATATCTCGTCGTCTTCCTGAACTATCTCTGACCCTGCAAACCTGGGGTTAGGGGAGAGGGGTGAGCTAAAAAGCTCAGTGAGCAGAAACCATAAAGAAAACAGTTCATTTTAATATATGCTATCATGGAATGCGTCACATCACAAATATATCACTTCAAGGATGAATCTGTCACCAATAGCCCTCTACATATCAATCTCGTACCATAACAAGTCAACAATACTCTATGCCAGGGGTGATACGGCCACGCCTGGACTTCATATGCTCTATGCCAGGGGCGATACGGCCACACCTGGACTTCTCATGCTCTATGCCAGGGGCGATACGGCCACACCTGGACTTCTCATGCTCTATGCCAGGGGCGATACGGCCACACCTGGACTTCTCATCTCATATCATATCGTACATGCCATATCATATCATTTCATATCATGTCATAACATACTGAGGGCTAGAGGATCATCCAGTATCCATCCACATCATTATCATCGTATTATGCAATGCATCATATTCGTAAATTCTAATGCAAACAACCTATTGCATAACATGGTATTCATGATGCATGAACATGCTTGAACATGCTGAAAACATTTGATTTAAAACATAAGGGTTAGTTCCACTCACCTCTGGCTAGCTCTGGACTAACTCTGAAGCAGCTAACACTGCTAAACACCTCGGTTCCTCGGGTCCGATCCTACACAGGTGGACTCTAGTGAGGTGCCAAACATACTCTAAACAACTCATAAACAACTACCCAAAACCCCCCCTAAAGCATCACTTAAACATGCATAGAAAACACTCATGAAAAGGCTGGACAGGGCACTTTCGGCGGCACCTTCGGCGGCCGAAAGTCCCAGACAGAGACGAAAGTCAGGCAGGTTCGGCGGCACCTTCGGCGGCCGAACTCTCTCTCCAGAGACGAAAGTCAGGCACTTTCGGCGGCCGAACATTACCTTCGGCGACCGAAAGTCTGCTTTCAAGCCAAAACTCAACTTTCGGGGGCAAGGTTAGGCGGCCAATCCCTGCATCCTCAGGCAGGTTCGGCGGCCGAAACCACCTTCGGCGGCCGAACCTGAGTTCATCCAGAACTCAGCCTTTGTGCATTTCAAGCCTTCCAAACCTTCCATACGCCCCAAAATAAGCACTCAACTTCTCAAACACATGCATACATCACTAACCATGCACAAAGGAGCTCAAACAAGCTTAAACTCCCAAAAACAACATCTAAAGCATACATAGATAGTTTATGACCCACATAGGCCAAAACCATCAAAACAATCCAAACCTCACATACTCTTTCCCAATCATGCATACTCTCTCCCATAAGCTCAAGGGGCTTGAAAACTAATTTAAACCCCAACACAAACATCACATGAACATACATTATCATACATTGGGCATAAAACCCACATAAACCCTAACATGCATATCTACCCATACTCAACCATCAAAACCTCTTAAAACTCACTTAAAACTTCATGAAACATAAAAGAAAGCATAGATCCACACTTACCTCTTGAAGATCGAGGGTTTGTGCGAGCTCTAACTTGGAGATGGGAGGAAACTACTCCTTGGGTCTCCAAGCTCCCAAAACTTTGATCTAAGCTTGAAAACTCTTCAAAACAACCATGGAACTCATAAAAAATGAAGGAGATGAAGAGAAAACATGAAATGACCAAAGGAGGACATGAACACACCTGAGCTCGAGAATGGGGAAAAATCTCGCCCATTTTCGGTCTGAGGGGCTTTTATAGGTGGCCAGCCGAACCTCCTTCGGCGGCCTAACATGCATGCAAAACACCCCCATGTTCGGCGGCCGAACTTGAGGTTCGGCGGCCGAACCTGGTTTGTTCAAACATAGCTTTCGGAGGCCAAAAGCGCCCCCAAAACCAACTCATGTTCGGCGGCCGAACTTCACTTTCGGCGGCCGAACCTGGCAAATGTCTCCTTGGTCTATTCTTTTCAAAACTCAAATCTTTTTCATTTAAAACTATGAAATCAGTAAAAAAAATCATTTTAGAAATCACATTTTACCCCTCTAGAAGACTCTGGCATCATCAAAATTCCATATTCCAACGGAGATTCCGCCGGAAGGTAGGGATTCCGATGCCGGAATCTAGCCGGGTATTACAAGAAATGCAGAAGAGCATCCCCGTCATCTGAGGATAGTTTTGCAGACCCTGAGGGAGCATGGCTTGTATGCCAAGTTCTCCAAATGTGAATTATGGTTGAGGAGCATTTCCTTCTTGGGACATGTTGTATCATAAAAAGGAATTGAAGTGGATCCCAAGAAGGTAGAAGCTATAGCTAACTGGCCTAGACCCACTACAGTTACAAAGATTAAGAGCTTTTTGGGTTTGGCAGGTTACTACAGGAGGTTCGTTCAGGACTTCTCCAAAATTGCCGCTCCTATGACCAAGCTGACAAAAAAGAATCAGAGGTTTGTTTAGTCAGATCAGTGTGAGGAAAGCTTTGAAGAGCTAAAGAAAAGGTTGACGTCAACACCAGTGTTAGCTCTGCCTACCAGTAATGAAGACTTTACAGTGTTTTGTGATGCGTCCCGTGTGGGACTAGGTTGTGTGTTACTGCAAAATGAGAGGGTAATTGCTTATGCTTCTAGGCAGCTGAAGAAGCATGAGTTGAATTATCCTACACATGACCTAGAGATGGCAGCTGTGATCTTTGCACTCAAGATGTGGAGGCATTACCTTTATGGGGTTAAATGTGAGATCTTTACAGATCATAAGAGCCTGCAGTACATCTTGAGTCAGAGAGAGTTGAATTTGAGGCAGAGAAGATGGGTAGAACTGCTTAGTGACTATGATTGCAAGATTCAGTACCATCCGGGTAAGGCAAATGTTGTGGCAGATGCCCTAAGCCGGAAATCACTTGGCAGTCTATCCCATGTTACAGCAGAGAGAAGACCGGTGGTGAGGGAATTCTATAAGCTCATTGATGAAGGGCTGCAGTAGAAGTTTTCTAGTACAGGTGCTTTGATAGCTCAGATGAAAGTGACACCTGTGTTTCTGGAGCAGGTGGCTCAGAAACAGCACGAGGACTCTGAGTTGGTGAAGATAGCCAGAGCAGTTCAAGCAGGCAAGAATGAGGAGTTCAGGTTCGACGATAAGGGGATCCTCCGTTACGAAAACAGGTTATGTGTACCAGATGACATGAGTCTGAAGGGAGACATTATGAGGGAAGCTCATAATGCCAGGTACAGCATTCACCCTAGGGCCACCAAAATGTACCTGGATCTGAAAAGAGTCTATTGGTGGCCAGCTATGAAAAGAGAAGTGGCACAGTTCGTGTCCGCCTGCGAAGTATGTCAGAGGGTGAAGCTGGAATATCAGAAGCCGGCTGGAATGCTTAACCCACTACCGATTCCAGAGTGGAAATGGGAGAATATAGCTATGGATTTTGTGGTGGGGTTACCGGCAACGTCCAACAGACTAGACTCCATATGGGTGGTTGTGGACAGACTGACCAAATCTGCTCACTTCATCCCGGTCAGGAGTGGCTATTCTGTGGACAAATTGGCACAGGTATATGTTGATGAAGTTGTCAGGTTGCATAGGGCTCCCGTTTTGATAGTGTCAGATAGGGGACCCCAGTTCACCTCCAGATTTTGGCGGACTCTACAGAATGCTATGGGTACCAGGCTAGACTTTAGCACTGCTTTCCATCCTCAGACTGATGGAAAGTCAGAGAGAACCATCCAGACTATTGAAGATATGCTCAGAATGTGCGTGCTAGATTTTGGCGGTTCTTGGAGGCAACATCTACCTTTGGTGGAGTTCGCCTACAATAACAGCTATCATGCTGTCATCGGGATGGCTCCTTATAAAGCTCTTTATGGGAGGAAGTGCAGGTCACCTGTTTGCTGGGAAGAAGTGGGAGAAAGGGCCTTAGCAGGGTCTAAGCTAGTAGAGATCACCAGCAGGGTAGTGCCCATTATCAGAGAAAGGATCAAAACTGCTGTGAGTCGGCAGAAGAGTTATGCAGATGTCCGCAGGAAGCATGTGCAGTTTTAGGAGGGAGATATGGTGTTGCTCAAGGTGTCTCCTATGAAAGGGGTGATTCGTTTTGGGAAGAAAGGTAAGCTAGCTCCACGGTACATCGGACCCTTTGAAATCTTGCAGAAGATTGGGAATGTATCGTACAAGTTGGACTTACCTGCTTCAATGGAGAGAATCCATCCGGTTTTTCATGTTTCCATGTTACGAAAGTTCGTGTCAGATCCGGGCAAGGTTCTTAATGAGCCTGATGTAGAGATCCTAGAAGATCTCACCTATGTTGAGCAGCCAGTGCAGATCCTAGATACGCAGATCAGAAAGCTGAGGAATAAGGAAATCCCGATGGTGAAAGTCCTTTGGAATCACCACAACATAGAAGAATGTACCTGGGAGACACGGGAGTCCATGCTCCAGCAATACCCTTATCTCTTCTAAGGTTAGTGTTTTATGTTTTTATGTGTGTTTCCTTGTTGGTATGTGGGTTATGCCATGCTATGCTTGTGTGTTGAACATTCGGGGACGAATGTTCTTAAGGGAGGGAGAATGTAATACCCGGCTAGACCCTGGCATCAGAATTCCTACCTTCCAGCGGAATCTCCATTGCAATTCGGAATTTTCCGGATGTCAGAGCTTTCTAGAAGGGTAAAATAAAGGTTTTCTAAAATGTTTTTATGGTTTTAATGAAGAAAGAAATTGAGTTTTAAAAGAAAAGACCAAGGAAGGAAAAGCCAGGTTCGGCCGCCGAACATTGGGCTCTTGCGGAAGCTCCTTTGGCTCCCGAAGGTGGTCTGGCCAGCCACCTATCAAAAGGCCCCATGTCCGAAAATGGGCGAGTTTTCTCTCTCTATTTTCGGGTATAGGTGAGATTTCGCCCTCCCATGGTTGATTTTGTGTTTTCCTTCAATCCCTTCAAGTTTTTGAAGAGTTTTACTTTGTTTTGAAGATTTTTGAGCTAAGATTAAAGTTTTGAAGCTTGGAGACCCCCGGAGCTCGATTTCTCCCAATCTCTAAGTTTGGATCACCTCTCCTCTCGATCTTCAAGAGGTAAGCGTAGATCCTCACCTCCTTTTATGTTTTAAGTAAATTTGAAGGGTTTTAAGGGTTTTAATACATGTTTAGAGTAGATGTAAAATGTTAGGGTTTATGTTAGTTAAATGGTAAATGTATGTTGATGTGATGCCATGTTGATGTTTGTTGGGGTTTAGGCTAGTTTTATGCCCCTATATGCTTGAATAAGTGTTTATGCATGCTTTAGAATAGTTGAATGCATGTGTGAGGTTTTTGGATGGCTAAATGCATGAGGCGGAATCGAGTTCTGCCATTCTGGAGAATCCAGGTTCGGCTGCCGAAACCATGTTTGGCCGCCGAACCTGCCTGGGGAGGCAGCCTTTGGCCTCCTAAACTGCCCCCGAAAGTGCCTGACTTTCGGATCTGTGGAGCACTTTTGGTCGCCGAACCCTGCCCCCGAAAGTGCTTGACTTTCGGCTCTGTAGGGACCTTCGGCCGCCGAACCTGCCGCCGAAAGTCCCCTGTCCAGCTTCCTTTGTTAGTTTTCTATGCATGTTTTGATGATGTTTTAGGGGGTTTTTGGGGAGTTGTTTAGAGTCATATTAGAGTTTGTTTGGTCCCTCATTTGAGTCCACCTGTGTAGGATCAGACCCGAGGAACCGAGGAGGCCAGCAGTGCTAATTGTTTCAGAGTCAGCCAGAGGTGAGTAGAACACAACTCTTTTTATTAAAAGCAATTAAACTTTTAAGCATGTTTATGCATCATGAATGCCATGTATGTAATAGGTTGTATTGCATTAGAATTCACGAATATGACGCAATGCATGTTATGATGTTGATGTGGATGGATGTTGGATGACCCATTGGCCCTTGATATGATATGATATGATATGGTATGGAAGTCCAGGTCGAGGCCCATTCTATGCCCCTGGCACAAATGGATATGTTATGTTATAATATGTTAAGCGAAAGTCTTGAGGAGCTCCCGTTGTGGGTCGGGCACATTGGATTATGCAGAGGGCCATTGGTGACAAGTCCATCTGTAACGACCCGAAAATCAGACCGCTACCGGCGCTAGGATCCAGGTCGGCTTAAGGCCGCCGGGACCCATAGCAAGCCAAACATTCAACCTGTAAACCTGATTAATCCCATACATGATCAACACATACATAAAATTTTGAACTTTTACATTCATTCAATCACCAAACTCAACCTGTGCATGCACAAATCAAGCATTAACCCCTCTTTGGAGTCCTCATCAATGCTCCAATGGGATGACAACATATATTAAGTTTGGTTTACATAAACATCATAAAACATTTCATTATAAGATCATGTAACCAAAAAGGAATTAACAACATACTAAGGTCAAGCACAATTTCTATACCTCAATACTCATCATTATATTACATAACTGTTTAATACTAATTATTATATTCAATATTCATCATGTCCACCACTAGCTACTACAAGACCATGACTTTACTCTTCCTGACCTCCTGGTCCATCCCGTACCTGCAAACCTGGGGTTAAGGGAGTGGGGTGAGCTACTAGAGCCCAGTGAGCAGAATAATAAAACATTTATATTAAAAGTTCATGCTTTCATGGAATGCATCACATCACAACTAATCATATCAAGGATGAACTTGTCACCACTTAGCCCTCTACATATTCCAATCATGCCAGGGGCGTAGTGCAGGCCACACCTGGTCTTTCTCTTATACATAACATATCATACATAACCAATTGTACCGGGGGCGTAGTGCAGGCCACACCCGGTCTTTCTCTTACATAGTGCCAGGGGCGTAGTGCAGGCACGCCTGGACTTCCATATCATATTATCATGTCATAACATATGAGGGCTAATGGATCATTCAACATTCATCCACATCAACAACATATTATGCAATGCAACATATTCGTGAATTTTAATGCAAACACCCTAATGTATCTCATGGCATTCATGATGCATGAATCATGCTAAAACTTTCATTTAATTTCTCAATTTAAAACATTAAGTTTAGTTCCACTCACCTCTGGCTGAAGCTCTACTGACTCTGAAGCAGCTAAACTCACTGCTGGGGTCCTCGGTTCCTCGGGTCCAAACCTACACAGGTAGACTCAAATGAGGGACCTAACATACATAAACATGACTCTAAAATACTCCCCCAAAAACCCCCTAAAACACCTTAAAACAATCACATAAATCATGCAAAGGAGGGCTGAACATGGCACTTTCGGCGGTAGGTTCGGCAGCCGAAAGTCCCTCCAGAGCCGAAAGTCATGCACCTTCGGCGGCACTTTCGGCAACCGAAGTGTATTACACGAAGTTTCCCTCCAGAGACGAAACTCATGCATGTTCGGCGGCACCTTCGGCGGCCGAAAGTCCTTTCCAGAGCCGAAAGTCATCTTTCGGGGGCAGGGTTCGACAGCCGATTCATGCTACCACAGGCAGGTTCAGCGGCCGAAAGAGCCTTCGACTGCCGAACCTAAGTTCTTCCCAAGGGCAGAAACTCAGCCTTCCTCATGCATAAACGCCTCCCAACACATTCAATCATGCATTTTCCTATTATACAACATGCATACTCAAGCATACAAGCTCCTAGGGGCTTCAAACTATCCTAAACCCCATCTACAACACATCAAACATGCATATCCAACATACATTGTTCATAAACGCATAGTAAACCCATAAACTCCACATAAACCTACACATGCATTTCTACCCCAAGAAACTTCATAAAACTTACTTAAAACATTAAAGGGACTATGGATCTACTCTTACCTCTTGAAGAACGAGAGGAGAGACGATCCAACTTGGAGATGGGAGAGATCTCAACTCTTTGGTCTCCAAGCTTCCAAAACTCGCTCTTTTTGTTCAAATATCTTCAAATCAACATAAAGCTTGTTAAAACATGAAAGATTGGAGGAAAAACATCTAAAATGAACCATGGGAGAGCAAGAACTCACCGTGGCCGAAAATGGGGAGAAAACTCGCCCGCTTCGGCCATGGAGCTCTTATATAGGGGCTGGCAGACCACCTTTCGGCAGCCTAAAGTGCCTCCAATACTCATGCAAGTTCGGCGGCCGAACATGAGGTTCGGCGGCCGAACCTTTGAAACTTTCGGAAGCCTAACTTGCCCCCCTAAACCATCCCACGTTCGGCGGCCGAACTTGAGGTTCGGCGGCCGAACCTGGAAATGTCTCCTTGGCCTTTTTCATTTAAAACCCAATTACCTTTTGACTTAAAACCATGAAATACATTAAAACATTTATGAAAACATGCTTTTACCTTTCTAGAGGTTTTCGACATCCGAGATTCCACCGGATAGTAGGAATTCCAATACCGGAGTCTAGCCGGGTATTACACTATCCGTGATGTGAATTGTTTGTGATGTGATGCATTTCATGATGGCATATGTTTAATGAACTGTTTTTACTGTTCTGCTCACTGGGCTTTAGTAGCTCACCCCTTTTCCCTAACCCCCAAGTTTACAGGTCAGAGTTAGTATAAGAAGTCAGCAAGGGTAGAGGCTTTGTATATGTAATAGATTAGTGGTGGACATGTAATGTAATGTAAGGTATTGTACAGTGATGTAATGAGGATTAGTATTGTGCTTGGCCTTAATGTATGGTTAATCCCTTTTGTACATAATCTTTATGTAAATGTTTTAATGATGGTATATGATGAACCAAGCTTGTTATATGAGATGTTGACCTAACTAGAGCATTTGATGAGGGCTCTAGTATGGGGTTTTTATGTATACAATTTTGGTGTATGCTCAGGTCAAGCTTGGTGTATGAAAAGTTTAAAGTTTTTATGAAATTTGTTGATCATGTATGGGATTTTAGCAAGTATACAGAATGTATGTTAGGCTTGCTACAGGTTCTGGCGACCTTAAGTCGATCTGAATCCTAGCGCCGGTAGCGGTCCGGTTTCCGGGACGTTCAACCACAATCTAGGCATCGATCCCACAAATTAAGGCACAAGGCGAGTTTTGTCAGACGAAGTCACAAGGTGAGTTTAGCTAGACCATATTTCGGGCATCAGTCCCACAAATCAAGGCCAAAAGGTGGGTTCTGCTAAGTCAGGTCACAAGGCAGGTTCTACTAGACCACAATCCGGGCATCAGTCCCACTAATCAAAGCCACAAGGCAGGTTTTGCCAGGCTAGGTCGCAAGGTGGGTTCCACCAGACCACAACCTGAGCATCTATCCCACTAATAAAGGCCACAAGGCTGGTTTCGCCAGGCCAAATCACAAGGTAGGTTCCGCTGGACCACAATCCAGGTTTCAGATTCACTAAACAAGACCACAAGGCGAGTTCTGCCAGGCTAGGTCCCAAGGTAGGTTCTGCCAGACCATAATCTGGGCATTAGTCCCACTAATCAAAGCCATAAAGGAGGTCCTACCAGGTCAGAAGATAGAGCATTGGTCCCACTAAGAAAGGCATTTTATGCCAAAGCCATAAAACGGGTGTTAGCCAAGCAATGTGACCACACGTTAGTCTCGACTCACAGAAAGTCTTAAGGCATTTGATGCCCAAGGACACAAGGCGGAATTCGCCAGGCCAGGCCACAAGGCGAGTATAAGCCAAGCCGGTGTTAGTCCCATTAATCAAGACATTCATGCCAGGCCACGAGGCAGGTTTTGCTAGGCTCAAATACTAGGTGTTTGCCCCATATAAAAATTCTGAGGCATTTGAGGCTCAAGCCACAAGACGGGTGTTCGCAGATGAGTATTAGCCTCAAGATTATAAGAAACATTATAAGGTATCTCAGGCCCAAGGCAGGCATCCACTAGGCCATATGTCCAGGTGTTAACCCCGCTTTTTAAAAGTTTTCAAGTTATTTATTTTATCACCACTATGATGGTCGGGTGTCAGTCGCTTAACAGTCTTTTAAAAGAAATCATTTAAGTCATGAGTAGACAAGATTTATTGTTGAATACTGATCATATAAAATTGTCAAAATAAAATATTTTCATTAAAATAAAGACTCATTATAGGGCAGGAGGGACATCATCAATCGCCTTTTCCCAAACTTCTATTACAGATTCATCATTGGCTATTACACTAGAAGTCGGGTTAGGAGGGTTGTCTTCAATTCGCCCTTGCTCGTCCCGCCCTTCCTCATCCTCATTCTCCTCATTAGGGAAGATGTCGTTGATCCAAGAAAAGTCCTCTACAGGGAAACGCTTGAGAAGCTCATTCTTGATGGAGTCTTGGCCTTGTACGAATATTTTCCACACTAGGCCACCATCTCTTGAAGTTCTGATTCAAGCTCAATCATCCTAGTAAAGGCGACCTGGGCCTCCTCAGCTTGAGACTGCAGGTCTAAACTTGGCACTGAAGCATAACCACTTGATCTTCAGCACTTTTAGCCTGATTCTCAAGGGCAAGACGAGAAGCGCTGGCCTCACCCAAGTCTACCAGGAGTTTTTCTACTGACTTCAGAATCTCTTTCATAAAGCCTTCCACTTCGTCGACCCGAGTCTGCAGCCTCGAGCATTCCTCTACTAAGAGCCTCCTGTCCATTTCTTGAGCACCAAACTCCTACCTCATGACTTTGTTATGCTCTTTGGCCATATAAGTATAGAGGATACTGACTGTGCGGTTGTCAAAACCGGTCAAAAATAACATTTTTAGTTATCAACAATTTTACAACTGCAGATAGTGGCAAAATGATCGAATCCACAGGGAATTGATACTTACCTATTTTCCTTAACAAGACCAAGAAATTAAACTGAAAGTAAAATAAATTGAAAGTATATAAACTGAAAGTAAATAGATTGAAAGTAAAATAAAGGGGGGGGTTTTGAGATTGATTCAATTAAACTAATAATAAAAGCAATAAAGTAAAGCGAATAATTAAAGTAAAGGAATTCAAATATGAAAAAAGCTCTAGTTGAAGAATTGGATCCACTTCAGTTATTGGGATTGATTATTGATACTTAGGTTTCTTTGTTTAATTCAATAAATTAGTTATGGAGATGGAAGACGCTTCTCACCACCATATTCCTCCTTAAGCATAAATTAATTAGGGAGCGTCCTCTAAGCAATCACTAATCAACAAGTTGCCAATGAACGTCCTTGGGCCTTTGGCATCTAACAACTGTCAATTGCATTAAGAAATAGAGAGACCTGATTCTAGCTACCCAAACGCATGGTGATATTGCTAGATCATGCAATTTCCTTAGTTTTTACACCAAGAGTTACTTGTGTTTGAACAATCCAAGCAATTACGAACTTAAAATTATCCAAACTAACAAATTATTACCTTGCAATCAAGATTCAATTGGCCTTATTGATCTAAATCTCAAAACAACAATGGAATTAAGCATGAAACTGCATGAATATTGAAAAACAAAAGTTAAACAATGTATGTTCAGATCTCCCAATCCATAAAACAACTAAAGTTTCAACCAATCTTCAACTAGAAAAAAAAGGTTTCAGCCACTCATGGTTGAAACAAAACCAAAAATAAAGAAAGAGATGAAGAAGAGATGTGGCCACTTGCAATCCCATATGTGTGTCCAAGGGAGAGTAGAAAAAGTATGGGGCGGCTCCTTATGTGTGTTTTTATAGTTGAAAGTGTTGCCCTAGGTCTCCTTGATGCCCAAGTTGGTCTTCCTTGCTTTCCAAGTTATTGCCCTTGCCGCCCAAGTGTACATTAATGAGGTGGAACCTGCTTTTGAATTTTGAATTTTGAATGTGCAAGACTTGAGGGGCAAGTATGTTTTCTTTGGCTTCCTTAACAAGCTGAATTTTGAATTTCAAATTTTGAATGTGCATCTTCTTGAGATTTGGCTTTCTCAATAAGGAAAGGGATTCTTGAAGATTTGAAATTTGAATTTCAAATTGCTTTGCTGACTGCACTTTCCTTATTTGCATTTTCCTTATTTAGCACTTTCCTTAATAAGCTGAATCTTGAATTTTGAATACTCTTAGAGATTTGAAATTTGAATTTCAAATTACTTTCCTTGTTTATCTCCTTTTCAATTGCAACTTGGCATGCTTGCTCTCCTTTGTTCCATTTTAGGCAGTTTTAAGGGCATTTTCTCCAAATTATCTCTTTACACCATTTTCTGCAAAATAAGATCAAAACCACAAAATTAGGCAGAAAAAGTGTAAATTAACATCAATAACAATATGATAAAATGGTCTAAATTTGGACTGATCAAATACCCCAACACCTAGCCTTTTGCTTGTCCTCAAGCAAATAAACTTAGTCAAACAAGCTCTCTTTGCTGCTTGATCCTTTATTTCCACTTAAGCTCTTTCTCTAGATCCCTATTTTAAAGCATTGCAGTGAAGAATGTATGCATCAAGGTTACTCTCCTTCTTTCCTTGTTTCCCTTTACCTACCATGGCTAGTATTTGTTTTACTCAAGAGAGAGATCATACATGCATATGTTCTTGTTCAATTAAGACCTTTTCTAGCTTTCAAAGTGACTTGTCCTTACCTTGAAACACTTTATTCAGCCTTTTGTACTTTAATATTGCTTGAAAAAGTCACCAACCTTTTGACGTGAAAGTGCATATTGGTGATACCCACCCCCAATTACTCAATTGGTCACCTATTCAAGTGGCTACTAGCTCTGTTCATAGTCTTTTGACCATTGGAACAATTTAATTTGTGCTTTTGAAGTATAAGCCTTTGCCGAATTTCTTATCTCAATGAATTGGGCAAATCAACACCAATTGCTAAAACAAGTCATGTTAAGTTCATTCACACATCTTTCAATTCATTCTCTCTAATGAGCAATATATATTTTTCACCATGGCAAGCTCAAGGATTCAATTCAAAGGTAATTTCCAAAGATGAATACAACTCACTGCAATTGATTCAACATAGGTTTAAAGAGTCATCACATCAATGGGGTCATGGAAAGAAAGCTCATCCAATCAAAGTCTATGAGTATGAGTAAAGCATATCAAAACAGAAAAAAAAAAAAAAAGAAAAAAAACTATGGCTACATGTGTGTGTATTGAAAGCAAAAATAACAAAAATGAAAAAAAAATTCAAACTGTGGCAATTCAAACTAAAACTGAAAGCAAAAATGGACTAAAAATAAAAGTTCATAGATATGCACCCCCACACCTAATTCATGCATTGTCCTTAATGTAATGGAAAAATTAAAGTTCAAAGGAAACTGAGTACTCTCCTGGTGTGGTTGTGAGCGCCCTTGTTTAAGGTCACGGGCTGGACCTTCTCCACTTGATCAAGGCTCAAGTAATTGGAGGAGGGAAAAGGGTCCCAACCGAATTAAGTAAAAAGTATAGCACGCCTTTTGTTTTGGTCATAACCCATCCTATTTCTTTCATGTACTCATGAAATAACATGATTAGCTTCTCCTCTTTCAGGTGAGGTGTGCCTCTAGCCCTTATGTTTGCATTTTTTAGATGATTGGGCAGCACTTCGAACTTCAATTCATATTTCTCCATAGGTGGTTGCAATTTGGTACTGAATGTGGGCAAAACAAATTCTACCTTATCCGATGGTTCGGGCAGGTATTGATCCGCATGCTCCTTTGGTTTGGGCGACTGGACTTCCACTTTCTCCTTTTGCGCATGGTCTGTCTGCGAACTAAGCTGAAGAGGTGCGGGTGGATCTTTGTCTTTCTGCGTTTGGTCGCAGTCCACCTGCTGAATGCTGCAGACTTTAGCTTTCAGTTTTGGCTCTATTTGGCTTTCTTCATCTTTTTGGCTAGCCTCCCTGCAAAAATCATTGTTTAGCATATCATCTTGATTCATATAAAAAACATCTTGACTCAAACAATCAATGATATCTAAACTATCAACAGGTTCTATTTGATCAGTTTGTTCGGACAAACAGTTTTTTGGCTTTTTTCTTCAGCTGCTTGTTCTTGTACTTGCAGACTTTCATCATCAGCGTCGACATCTTGAAGCTCTTCCTCTCTTCTTAATATGATTGCATTCATTGAGGTGGTCATTTCTCCCATCTGCTCTTGGAGACTTTGCATAGAATTTGCTAATGTCTCTATCATCTTCTCAAGGTGCTGGTTGGAACTTGGAGGTGCTAGTTGTACTTGATTTCTTTGATAATTTTGGTGGTTGTTAGCCCTAGCATAGCCATAGTTTGGATGGTTTCCCCAATCTGGATTGTATGTATTAGAGTAGGGATCATGTCTTGGCTGGCTATAGAATCCTCCAAATGCATGTACTTGTTGGTCATCCTCATAAAGTGTAGGACATTGATCAGTTGAGTGTCCTACATGTACACAAATCCCACATAGCCAAGATTGTTAAAGTTCTTGAGCTCGTTGAGCTTGATCTATGACATAACTTTTCACAACAGAGGTTAGTTCAGAGATTTGCGAAGAAAGAGTAGATGTACTTACCTTAGCCATGAATCAGTTCCACGATGGCAGGCTCCTTTGTGGCAGATTCGGTGGTGACTTGCTTCCCAAGTCGTCTGAGTATGCGCTCAATTTCTGGATCGAAAGGCAGAGTTTCCTTGCGTCTAGATCTGGTCATGAAAGAAAAATAAATAAGTTAAATCAACTCCCCGACAACGGCACTAATTTTTTACTGTGCGATTGTCGAAGCCGGTCAAAAATAACCTTTTTAGTTATCAACAATTTTACAACTGTAGATAGCAGCAAAAGGATCGAATCCACAGGGAATTGATACTTACCTATTTTCCTTAACAAGACCAAGAAAATAAACTGAAAGTAAATAAACTGAAAGTAAATAGACTGAAAGTAAAATAAAGGGGGGGTTTTGAGATTGATTCAATTAAACTAATAATGAAAGCAATAAAATAAAGCTAATAATTAAATTAAAGGAATTCAAATATGAGAAAAGCTCTAGTTGAAGAATTGGATCCACTTCAGTTGTTAGGATTGATCATTGATACTTAGGTTCCTTTATTTGATTCAATAAATTAGTTATGGAGATGGAAGACGCTTCTCACCACCATATCCCTCCTTAAGCATAAATTAATTAGGGAACGTCCTCTAAGCAATCACTAATCAACAAGTTGCCAAGGAACGTCCTTGGGCCTTTGGCATCTAACAACTGTCAATTGCATTAAGAAATAGAGAGATCTAATTTTAGCTACCCAAACACATGGTGATATTTCTAGATCATGCAATTTTCTTAGTTTTTATACCAAGAGTTACTTGTGTTTGAATAATCCAAGCAATTACGGACTTAAAACTATTCAAACTAACAAATTATTACCTTGAAATCAAGATTCAATTGGCCTTATTGATCTAAATCTCAAAGCAACAATGGAATTAAGCATGAAACTGCATGAATATTGAAAAATAAAAGTTAAACAATGTATGTTCAGATCTCCCAATCCATAAAACAACTAAAGTTTCAACCAATCTTCAACTAGAAAAAAAAAGGTTTCAGCCACTCATGGCTGAAACAAAACCAAAAATAAAGAAAGAGATGAAGAAGAGATGTGGCCACTTGCAATCCCGTATGTGTGTCCAAGGGAGAGTAGAAAAAGTATGGGGCGGCTCCTTATGTGTGTTTTTATAGTTAAAAGTGTTGCCCTAGGTCTCCTTGATGCCCAAGTTGGTCTTCCTTGCTGCCCAACTTGCTGCCCTTGCCGCCCAAGTGTACATTAATGAGGTGGAGCCTCCTTTTGAATTTTGAATTTTGAATGTGCAAGACTTGGGGGGCAAGTATGTCTTATTTGGCTTCCTTAACAAGCTGAATTTTGAATTTCAAATTTTGAATGTGCATCTTCTTGAGATTTGGCTTCCTCAATAAGGAAAGAGATTCTTGAAGATTTGAAATTTGAATTTCAAATTGCTCTGCTGACTGTACTTTCCTTATTTGCACTTTCCTTATTTGCACTTTCCTTATTTAGTACTTTCCTTAATAAGCTGAATGTTGAATTTTGAATTTTGAATGCTCTTGGAGATTTGAAATTTGAATTTCAAATTACTTTCCTTGTTTATCTCCTTTTCAGTTGCAACTTGGCATGCTTGCTCTCCTTTATTCCATTTTAGGCAGTTTTAAGGGCATTTTCTCCAAATTACCTCTTTATACCATTTTCTGCAAAATAAGATCAAAACCACAAAATTAGGCAGAAAAAGTGTAAATTAACATCAATAACAATATGATAAAATGGTCTAAATTTGGACTGATCAGGCACTCTCTAGGGCAGATTGCATGACATTGTCAAAAAGCTCATCCATCTCGAACTCATTCAGACAACAACAGTCTCCAGGCCTTGGGGCATTCTTGATTAATAGGATGCCAGGTTAGGATCCTCAAGGAGAGAGGGTGTCTAGGTTAACACCAATGCCAGGTGCTGGATGCTAGGAGGCCATGAAGAATCAACCCCCACATTCACAGGAACGGGCTCAGTAGGAGTAGGAACTACAGTAGAAGGCTCGATAACTAGGACAGATGCAGAGGCACCCATTGCAGAAGACTCGGGCTGCGAAGGAGCTGAATCTTTTATTGTAGTTTGGGAAGGAAGAGGAGGAAGCATAATCACTTCTTTTGCTCAATGACAATGCTTGGGAAGGGGACCGATTGCCCCAGCGACAATCTTGCCTTTGCGGGCAGCATGTGCTGCTTCAGCAAATTTGCTTCTTGACCCAACCATATTTGCGTAAATTGAAAAGTAAGTAAGGCAGTTTGAAATATAAAAGAAGGTAGAAAGAAAAACACCCTGATCTCTAGCCAAGGAAGTATTCTCTCCAAGGCTGGGAAGGTTGGGCAGGTGAGAACCCTGAATTTGGCCCGCCTAGAGATGACTTTGCTAAGACAAAACGGTGTTCCTCACCGCTTTGGTGATGTCCATTTTCTTTGGGGACTTAGCCATCGTCAAAAGAAAGTGTAGAGTATCATCCTTATCCCTTCGTGACTGGACCTCATCCTTCCTCAGTTCCACCTGTTCCAACTTATTTGGAGGCACCCAAAACCCTCGAAAGTCCAGTGACGGAGGACAAAAAACTTATTTTTCCATCGTTTTAATGAAGAAGGTATCCGGTCAAACATCATTTGGCATTTTCGACTGCTAAAAAAATCAGAACTCTTTATTTTTGCGAGTATCCAGCTGGTATAGTTGGGTATAGAGGGTCACGCTCGGCTCACTGTTGTTATTAAGACAAATAAACCGGAAGGCCTCCAAAATTCTCGAACCATTAGGATACAATTGCGCAACAGTAAGTTTATGAAATCGAAGGACCTCAATAAAAAAAATGGGTTTATGGGAAACCAAAGACCCGCCTTTAGCTGCTTTTTAAAGATTACGATAGTATCTTTTGCAAAAATCTAATCAGTTACACGAACGCTCAAGAAAGGAACCAAAATATGGAAAGCCTCTCGAGAAATTTGGTACTAGTCATGAAGACGATCTATATCTTGCTCTGATAGTATGAAAGGGACGTTGCTAATTAGGCTGCCTTCACTTTCATGAGTCACCCTCAGTCGAATGATAGGGGCCAAGGCACGGATGGGGTCGTCGGAGGAGGAGCTTGAGGTAGGGTTTCCACCAAGGGAAGAAGAGGAAGTATCTCTATTCATTCTAAAAGGGATAAAGAAATTTCCGAGAAAAGCAAAGGAGTACAATAAGAAAAGAAGGAGTGATCGAGTCTTTCTAGAAGCAAAGATTATAATTGTAAGCAAAAGTGATATTTAGGGAAGAAGAAGGGTTCTTATAAGACAGTTTTGACAATAGGCTTTAAATACGGTTTGAGAAACGGGACAACCATCATTAAAGAGCTAGGTAGCCAAAACGGCGTGAGTAGGGAAAGACCAATATCAAAAAGCCGCGTGCCCTAAATTGTGAAAACAACTGTAACCTTCGAATCTGAAAAATCGAAGACCAGTGGAGGGACCTCTAATATTACATCATGATCGCCCAAAGTAATTCATTAGCTATCACCACAAAATAGGGACACGTGGCAAGAATTTGATAGGTGGGTAATACGGTCCTACTCGAGAAAAGGAAGACCGAGACACCTAAATACCTGATTCATCATTAAGACTCGCTTTCCCCTGGATAGGACGAGTCTCGACATAAAGTTACCGTTAGCAGGCACAATCCAACGAGCTCCCATTACGCCGGTAATCACGAGATCCCTGAGCAGTTAACCCAGAAGAATCCCTTATCAGGTTAACCGGCCACACCATCGTCAGATTATAAAAAAATACTATATTTATCTCTATTTTCTTACAATATAAAAAAAGAACGATTACAAAAGTAAAAGTACGCAATTCTTTTACACAACTACTCTTAAATTCTATATTCATTCTATTCTCCAGTTTATGGACTTGAGTATCGGATTGATTGTTGTGGATATCCACCACCTCATATTCTTTTTTTTTAAGTTGAACTAATCACAACACATTTTTTTTTTTTTTTTTCTATTAGACAACTCAACTAAATTTCTTTATCTGCCACCTACTGGCACCACGCATGCACCCTTATGTTCATTTTATTATGAATTTTTTTATTTTTGATAAATTCTGTTAAATATTCGTTATTTTATTTTATTGCTGGGAGGATAATAATGAACGTAAAAGCGTAAAAGCGTATATAGGTGTGCCATTTTTATTTTTATACATTATTTTTCCTTGCATTTTATTTTTATATACTACATCAAATGAAAAGAGAGAATTTAAATTTAAATATTTATCTCAAATGAGATATGCATTTATAGAAGGAAATTTAGTAATTCATTAATAAATACTAGAAAATAAATAAAATACAATTTTTTTGAATAAAGAAATAATACAACTATTAATTTTCCATTTGGCATGAATAACTATTCATTCGGTATAAATCATTTTATAAAAAAAAATTAAATAATTTTAAATTCTTTAGTTCATTTACTTTACAAATAAAAAATTTATAAGTTAAAAAAAATAAATTCTTTTATTTTAAACAAGAAATTTGATAGAAAATAAATAAATAAAATAAAATTTTTATGAAATTTTTTTATTCTAAATAAGGGTAAAAAAAATAAACATTTGATTAAAGAAGAATAATCTTTTTATCCATTACTTTTGAAAAAAACTTATGAAATATTGTATTTTCAGAACTTAGGTATCTCTATGGTTCACATAAAAGTTCAAATAATAAGCATCAATAGAAGAACGAATAACAGAACTACACTATCAGCTCCATTAATGAAAATTTTTTTTTGTAGATTCTAAGGTTAAAATAAAAGATAATTAGTGATCCAAACTGTATTTTGCACTATGAAGGAACTTGATGACCGTCAGGTTTTCCTCACCAGGGGGCGATGCCGCCCTGGAGAAGGATACGTGTAACAGCCCGAAAACCGAACTGCTACCGGCACTAGGATCCAGATCGGCTTAAGGCCGCCTAGACCCGTAGTAAGCCTACTGTGAACTCTGTGTATCTGTGAAATCCCATACATGATCATCCATTTGCTGTAAACATTTAAAACTTTTCTTTCTCTACGGCTGCCAGAGCTCTCATCTTAGCTCAAGGCAGCTCTAACTCATACTATGTTAAGCCGGGCTTTTCATACATAAACATAAATCATTTACATAAGATCATGTACAAACTTAAAGGGATACAACTCTTAACAATCAAGCACCATCTATACACTGTACATTTCCTTATCTCTTACATTTACATGTCCATACTATCTATTACATACATCTCTTTACGTTCTTCCTGTACTCTTCTTACATCTCTCTGTACTCTAAACCTGTACAACTGGGGATAGGGGAGAGGGGTGAGCTTCTATAGCCCAGTGAGCAGGAGCTATATAAAACAGTTTATAAAACAGATGTCTTTATGCCATGCAGCACCTCACAACCATATACATCAAGGAAGAAGTTGTCACCTATAGCCCTCCACATAACTGACTCACATATCGTACTTACCTAAGCACAGTGCCTGGGGCGATTAGGCCTCTTCCAGGACTTCATTTTCTGAAAAGGTTTTGTCAGGGCGATTAGGCCTTCTCTGACTGTTTTCTGAAAACATTTTACCAGGGCGATGAGGCCTCCTGGCTATCTAACTTTACTAACAGGGGCGGTTAGGCCTCCCTGCTCACACTTATCATGCTTGACTCTTTACTTAATTCATATCATGTCATAGCATACCAAACTGAGGGCTAAAGGATCATCCAACATTCATCCGCATACTCATCAAATTATGCAATGCAACACTTTCGTGAATACTAATGCAACAACCTAATATCTCATGCTCATCCATTATTATCTTGTATTTTAACCATCCTAACATTATGGCAATTATGATGCATGACTCATGCTAAAACATGCTTGAATTTAAAATATGCATAGTTAGTCCCACTCACATCTGGCTGACTGTAGACTGACTTTGCAGGTTCCGGAGCAGTGCTCACTGCTGATCTCCCTGGTTTCTCTGGTCCGTTCCTACACAAGTGGACTCAGATGAGGGACGAAACTCACTCCATAACAGTTCTAAGAACTCCCCCAAAAGCCCTCTAACTATCACATAACACATGCAAAAGCCAACTGGACAGGGCACTTTCGGCGGCAGGTTCGGCGGCCGAAACTCCCTTCCAGAAACGAAACTCACCTACTTTCGGCGGCCGAACCTCTACTTTCGGCGGCCGAAAGTCCTATACCTACACCTTCGGGTGCACCTTCGGCGCCCGAACGTCTCGTCCAGAGACGAAACTCAACCTTCGGCGGCACTTTCGGCGGCCGAATGTGCATGACAGATCCGAAAGTCCAGCTTCCGGAAGCAGCCTTCGGCAGCCGAAGCCACCTCCTCAAGGCTTTCGGCGGCCGAACCTCCCTTCGGCGGCCGAACCTGGTTTCGCCCGAAGGGCAGAAACCTGCTCTGCTTCATGCACACCTCCTCCTATCCCTCTCCCAACATGCACACACAACTCCTCAACATGCATATACACTTGGACATGCTCAAAGGGGTCTAAAACTAGCCTATAACCCCAACAAACACAACATCTAACACATAAACATGCTTGAACATCAAAAACTCTAAAAATCTCCTAGAACCCTACTCATGCGTACTACCCCATAATCTTCCATAAAACCTTTAAAAAAACATAGTAAAAGCTTCGAATCTATCCCTTACCTCTTGGAACACTTGAGGTTGGAAGCCTTTAACGTAGAGTTATGGCAAAATCCTCACTCAAAGCTCCAAACTTCAAACTTTGCTCCTTTTTGCTTAAAACTTCACAAATCCATAAAAACTCATCAAAACCTTGGAAGATTTGAAAAAACACAAAACTAAGCTAAGGAAGAGCATGATCTCACCTAGGTCTGGCGAAATGGGAAGCAAACTTACCCATTTGACCGACCTAGGGCCCTTTTAAAGATGGGTGGCCAGTCCACCTTCGGCGGCCAAACGTGAGATCCGAAAGCCATGCAAGTTCGGCGGCCGAAAGTGACCTTCGGCGGCCGAACCTTTGCAGTTCTTCCTTAGTGCTTTTCTTTCAAACACTCACTTCTCTAACCCTTGAAAACCTTAAAACTCTGTGAAAACATACTTAAACATTCTTTAAAACATATGTATGACCCTTCTAGAGGGTTCCGACACCCGAGATTCCATCAGACTACAGGAATTCCGATGCCGGACTCTAGCCGGGTATTACATTCTCCCCCCCTTAAGAACATTCGTCCCCGAATGTTCTTAAAGCAAATAAACACATAGAAAAGGGGAAAAACTAACGCTCACAAACATAGGTAACCTTCCTTCAGCAATACCCTAGCCCTTGCCTGAACCTCTACACTTCATAACTTGTTCATCTCTGTGTTCTTCTTACTTGTTTCTGAGCTCCTTGCTCCAGCAACACTGATGTACCTTCCCTCGGTGTTCTTTTCGCCATGCTTCGTCACATTACCTCTAAACTCTGCAAGCTTTCGCTGCGCACTCTAATCCTTGCCCTTCTCTCTTCATCTCTTCTATCCTAACTTCCTTTCTCACTCTTAACAGGTAGTATCCTTCGTTTCCCCCCCCATCCATACTAAACACTCAAGAGTGGGGTACTAGGTCGGATACCTTGACTCTCTTAGCTCTGTTGATACCACTGAAACTGGTTTCCTCTCCTGATCATCTTTCCCTGAGCAACCTATAAGCCTGTAAGGCTGAGATCACACCTCTAGGCAGCCTACACTGTCCCTTCTTAGGGACTACCTCTGATCCATCGGACCTCTAAACACATCTGCCTGGTCTCTGCCAACTCGGCAGTACTACGAGTAGCTAGCCAATCCATCACTAGAAGGACGAACAGTTCAATCTAGCACCATAAAGTCAGATGGAAGGCATCTACTCCCCACTAACTGACTCTATCACAGATGGATCACTCTGAGGTCTACTCACTTTAATGACATTCTAAGCCCAGAGGTCATCAGACCTACTCGCTCTATGGTTCTAGAACCAACAGGGAAAAACATCAAAACGTAAACAGATATACACGTCAAAACATCCAAGGAGGGAATTACCTGACACCCTGGTGTTAAACGTGTCTGCCTCTTGTTGTGTCATAGTAAAGATCCGAGCCGGAGCTGACGGACCTTCTCCTCGAGGACCCACATGTAAAGGGGTTGACCCTCTTCCTCTACCCCTGCTCTGTGTCGTGACTGGAACGACTGGTCGTGGTACACTTCCCCTCGTTGTCTGATGGGACTGTGCGGTGAAAAATGCCTGAGGGCACTCACGAGCTATGTGTCCTTCTTGGCCACACCTAAAACATGCTGACGTCCCAAAGAGACAAACTCCTCCGTGCCTTCTACCACACTTCTCACATACTGGCATCTCTGAGCTTGCGCTCGAGTATCCTGCTTTCATCGTATCCCATAACTTACCCCTCTTTGATCTCCTCAGACCTCTTCCTCCCTTTGTACTCTTCGTATCTGCTTCATGTAAAGAGGAGAGATCAACATTACCTGTCTCCAAGTTCTTGGGATCTAAAGACTGTGCCACAGATGGCTTGTCTGTCCCTTGAAAACTGACACTTGCCTCCATCATCCTTGCTGCATCAACAATGGAGTGAAAACTCTCTTTATCCGCTGCCTGAATCAAAGAGAAATACCGAGGATGTAACCTCATGGCATATCTCCTCGCTTTCTTCTTCTCCGTGTCATATGCTTGTCCTACATACTGGAACAAGTCCAAAAACTTGTCCGTATACTCATCCACACTCATTTCTTCCGTCTGTCGGAGCTGTTCAAATTCCACCATCTTCCTTTCTCTGGCACTATCAGGAAAAGCCCACCCGGCAAATTCATTGGCAAACTCTTCCCATGTCATACTGTCTAACCTAGGGGCCACATAATGCTTAAACCATTCTCTAGCTTTCTTACATTTTAATGTGAACCCTGCCATTTCGATGGCTCTGCCCTCATCAGCTCCCAACTCACTCGTTATCATCCTTACTGCATTGAGATACTCAAAGGGATCATCTCCTGTATTGAATTTCGGAGCGTCCAACTTCAAGTAGTCAGTCATCTTCACCTTATCTCCCTTGGATGAGCTGGGCTGCTGTTGTGTTTCAACAACAGGGGCTACTGGTTCTGGTGGTGGTGGAGGTACTGTTTCTCTTGGTTCAGGGTATGCTGTCCTTGGATGATGTGGTGGGGGTGGATACATGTGATATGGTGGATAGAATGGAGGATAGGGCATATATGGCAGGTGGGGTGAATATGGGGCAAAACTGGAGTAATCCGACGTACCTCCCATCGGATACCCTGGGCCCTGTGCACCTCCCTGAGACTCCCCCATACCTTCTTCTGTCCCTCCTATACCCATACTCTCATCTCTACTCCGATCACCATCCATAACCTCTCGAACTTCTTCTGATCTGTCTCCTCTAGCTACTCCCCTTCTGCTCTCATCAGAAGACCTTCTAGGGTCTGGTGACGTTCCCTCCCTACTTAACCTGTGTCTCCTTGCCCTTGGCAATGCGGGAGGACGAGCCGTTGTACCCTCACTTCCTGGTGGTACTTCAGTCAATCTTGCAGATCGACGCGTTCCTCTCATCTTAACTATCTGAGCATACACATCAATGACTCATATTCCATGTGAAACACATGAACATCTAACATGCATCACATAAAAAAAATGCACATGCATGACTCATGGCACTCCACATCATAAGACTAACATCCTATCCTTATGGACATGTCTTCCTCTGGTGCTTGACTCACTCTAACCTCTATGAACCCATCTCTAACCATCTAGGTCCGACCATGTGAACCTAACTGCTCTGATACCACTCTGTAACAGCCCGGAAACCGAACTGCTACCGGCACTAGGATCCAGATCGGCTTAAGGCCGCCTAGACCCGTAGTAAGCCTACTGTGAACTCTGTGTATCTGTGAAATCCCATACATGATCATCCATTTGCTGTAAACATTTAAAACTTTTCTTTCTCTACGGCTGCCAGAGCTCTCATCTTAGCTCAAGGCAGCTCTAACTCATACTATGTTAAGCCGGGCTTTTCATACATAAACATAAATCATTTACATAAGATCATGTACAAACTTAAAGGGATACAACTCTTAACAATCAAGCACCATCTATACACTGTACATTTCCTTATCTCTTACATTTACATGTCCATACTATCTATTACATACATCTCTTTACGTTCTTCCTGTACTCTTCTTACATCTCTCTGTACTCTGAACCTGTACAACTGGGGATAGGGGAGAGGGGTGAGCTTCTATAGCCTAGTGAGCAGGAGCTATATAAAACAGTTTATAAAACAGATGTCTTTATGCCATGCAGCACCTCACAACCATATACATCAAGGAAGAAGTTGTCACCTATAGCCCTCCACATAACTGACTCACATATCGTACTTACCTAAGCACAGTGCCTGGGGCGATTAGGCCTCTTCCAGGACTTCATTTTCTGTAAAGGTTTTGTCAGGGCGATTAGGCCTTCTCTGACTGTTTTCTGAAAACATTTTACCAGGGCGATGAGGCCTCCTGGCTATCTAACTTTACTAACAGGGGCGGTTAGGCCTCCCTGCTCACACTTATCATGCTTGACTCTTTACTTAATTCATATCATGTCATAGCATACCAAACTGAGGGCTAAAGGATCATCCAACATTCATCCGCATACTCATCAAATTATGCAATGCAACACTTTCGTGAATACTAATGCAACAACCTAATATCTCATGCTCATCCATTATTATCTTGTATTTTAACCATCCTAACATTATGGCAATTATGATGCATGACTCATGCTAAAACATGCTTGAATTTAAAATATGCATAGTTAGTCCCACTCACATCTGGCTGACTGTAGACTGACTTTGCAGGTTCCGGAGCAGTGCTCACTGCTGATCTCCCTGGTTTCTCTGGTCCGTTCCTACACAAGTGGACTCAGATGAGGGACGAAACTCACTCCATAACAGTTCTAAGAACTCCCCCAAAAGCCCTCTAACTATCACATAACACATGCAAAAGCCAACTGGACAGGGCACTTTCGGCGGCAGGTTCGGCGGCCGAAACTCCCTTCCAGAAACGAAACTCACCTACTTTCGGCGGCCGAACCTCTACTTTCGGCGGCCGAAAGTCCTATACCTACACCTTCGGGTGCACCTTCGGCGCCCGAACGTCTCGTCCAGAGACGAAACTCAACCTTCGGCGGCACTTTCGGCGGCCGAATGTGCATGACAGGACTTTCGGAAGCAGCCTTCGGCAGCAGAAGCCACCTCCTCAAGGCTTTCGGCGGCCGAACCTCCCTTCGACGGCCGAACCTGGTTTCGCTCGAAGGGCAGAAACCTGCTCTGCTTCATGCACACCTCCTCCTATCC
Source organism: Manihot esculenta (assembly GCF_001659605.2). NCBI lineage: Eukaryota > Viridiplantae > Streptophyta > Magnoliopsida > Malpighiales > Euphorbiaceae > Manihot > Manihot esculenta. The sequence continues at coordinate 22,071,720 of NC_035167.2, forward strand.
CTCTCCCAACATGCACACACAACTCCTCAACATGCATATACACTTGGACATGCTCAAAGGGGTCTAAAACTAGCCTATAACCCCAACAAACACAACATCTAACACATAAACATGCTTGAACATCAAAAACTCTAAAAATCTCCTAGAACCCTACTCATGCGTACTACCCCATAATCTTCCATAAAACCTTTAAAAAAACATAGTAAAAGCTTCGGATCTATCCCTTACCTCTTGGAACACTTGAGGTTGGAAGCCTCTAACGTAGAGTTATGGCAAAATCCTCACTCAAAGCTCCAAACTTCAAACTTTGCTCCTTTTTGCTTAAAACTTCACAAATCCATAAAAACTCATCAAAACCTTGGAAGATTTGAAAAAACACAAAACTAAGCTAAGGAAGAGCATGATCTCACCTAGGTCTGGCGAAATGGGAAGCAAACTTACCCATTTGACCGACCTAGGGCCCTTTTAAAGATGGGTGGCCAGTCCACCTTCGGCGGCCAAACGTGAGATCCGAAAGCCATGCAAGTTCGGCGGCCGAAAGTGACCTTCGGCGGCCGAACCTTTGCAGTTCTTCCTTAGTGCTTTTCTTTCAAACACTCACTTCTCTAACCCTTGAAAACCTTAAAACTCTGTGAAAACATACTTAAACATTCTTTAAAACATATGTATGACCCTTCTAGAGGGTTCCGACACCCGAGATTCCATCAGACTACAGGAATTCCGATGCCGGACTCTAGCCGGGTATTACAATACGAGCCCAAAACCCATCAAGTCATACACAGGTAGGTCGGTCCAACATTGACTATGCACGCGGGCCTACCCATAAAAAGTCTGGCCCGGTGATGTGATAGAAGGTAAAGGAAGTAAGTCCAGTCACTTCACAGCCCTGCCACCATGTGCGCCGGGGGAATTAAATGACCGTCGGGTGTGGAGAGGTGCTCTGACCCGTCCGTATGTACGGCTTGAGTGACAGAGACAGGTGACACTGTAGCATGAATGCGGTTATACATTACTAGAAAACAAAAGGAAAAGGAATAAAGGAGGAGTGAACTTTCCGGGCTAAGCACACACACACTAAAAAATTCTATTTTCTGGATTTCAGAATAACAGAACTCATTCAACAATCCAATAAGAGGGAAAATTGGGACTGCAAATTAGGGAGAAAAGAAATTCAAAGATGGAGAGAACTTATCCATTTAGAATAAATAAATAATAGATATATTAGCAACCTAAAGAAAAAAAAATGTATTAAAAGGAAACGACCACAAAAGGGTTGAAATTAATCTGAAAGGCACATGAGGAAGTAACGTAGTAGAGGAAGCTGCCTCCATTCTTCTTCTTCCCTTATTTCCGGAGCTCTATGAAGCACTACTACTTTGTTTCAACTCAATATTCGGTTAGCCTATCAATATAATCATAATCAAAGGAGAGAGAGTATTAAAAAATTACAAAATCACCCTTAGATTTATTTGCTAAGACCACATCCTTTCCCTTTTTCTCTCCCCATGTTTCTCCTTCATCTCCTTTTCATCTATTGCCCTCTCTTTTGGCTCTCGCGCTTCTATTATTGACATTTCCACAATGCATATGCCTCATTGAATCCCTACGCCATCTCCTCCCTTTTTATATTAGAGTTCTCTTTCACTTGTCATTCAACCGATGGCTCATCTCTATCCCATCTTATTCTCTACTGATCATCGATCGTTTTAACATCATCTCCGCCGATTGCTCCTCTCCATTCTTTTTCACCCTCAGTCGACCGTGCTGGCCTTCATCGGTCATTGCAATATCATCTCCCTGAAAGTTCCTCTCCATCCTGTCTCACTCTCAACCGACTATCGCTGGCCTTCATTGGCCATTGCAACATCATCCCCCTCAAAAGCTCCTCTCCTTCCCGTCTCACTCTCAGCCGACTATCACTGACCTTCATCTTCCATTGCAATATCATCTCTCTCGAAAGCTCCTCTCCATCTCGTCTCACTCTCAACCGACTGTCGCTAGCTCCAAATTTGAGCGGCGATTGCTTCTCAGTTTTGATTGCTATTATGTATGAATAATTTATATTATTTTACTTTCAAATTGTGTTGATGGATTGTATTTTGTAAATTATAATTGGATTAAAGTGAAATCTCTCCTTCTATTAGATGAGATGCTCTTTGTAGTGTTGGTTATTGCTTGGTTGAGAGATTTATTGATTTTAAAAAATTTCTATGAGGGAAATGGTGGATTGAACTAAGTTAAAATTGGTATAGAATTGCAAGGGTTGGAGAGAGTGTAACATTGCAAATTAGAGGATAGATGAAGGCTATTTCAAACATTTCACATAAAATTAATGGGAGCAATTAACGGTCTCTAACAGAAGGACCTAATAGTTCTATTTTGAAATTATGAGGGATATTTTAATTAGAATTAAGAATTATAAGAAGTTAGTAGTAAATTTCATTAAAATCCAAAAATAATTTTATTTTAAAATTATGAGGGATATTTTAATTAGAGTAGTAGTGAATTTCATTAAAATCAGGAATTCATAGTAAATTTATATATATATATATATATAATTTTTCTTTTTTGTAATTTTTTAATAATTTAATATAGATAAACCAAAATTATTTTATTGGTCGTATTAATTAACTGCCTAACTATAAATTGGATACTTTTTCCTTTATTTTTGTTAATAACCATGTAAAGTTACTCCGAAAACATGCTTAGCCTGCTTTGCTTTTCTTTTACAGTTCTTAGTTCACAACTTCACATCTCTCTGAATTTCTTAATTCACATTTCACACATACATACCCATCAAAATAAAATAAATATGCATCTATATATATATAATCTTCCAAAAATTCATAATAATCCATGTTTCTTTGATTATTTTTTAAAATAATTAATATTTAGATAATTATTGTATAATATACAAAACCTGAAATTTTTAATTGTTTTTCAAAAAAAAAATAAAAATTTTAAGTCCTTTGATGTTTTCGAATTTAATCCGTCCGAAATATTAAAAGAATAGTTAAAACAAAAAACCGCTAATTCTTCCGAAATGTTAAAAGAATTAGTTAAAATTAGGGATGAGCAGTATTCGGTTCAAATTGAAAAAATCGATCGAATTGAATTGATTTAAAATTTTAATTTAGATTTTTATACATTTTGATTCGGTTTGATTTTTAATTTTAGAAATTTCGGTTATTTCCGTTGGCTTCAGTTTTGATAAAAAAAATCGAAAAAACCGAACCGAACCGGATAATAATATGTTTTTTCAATAATATAGAGAAATTAAATTTTAAAATATTAAAAATAAAGTATAAAAAATAAAAAAATTATTAAAAATCGAAATCGATCAAACCGAATCGAATCAAACCGAATCAAACCGGTTCGGTTCGATTCGATTTCTGACCAAAATCGGTTCGATTCAGTTTTCATAAACACTAAAATTTTAATTTTCAATTTATTCGATTCAGTTCGATTTTAAACCGAACCGACCGAATGGTCACCCCTAGTTAAAATAAAAAACTCTGACATCTCTTTCATTTCAAAAGAGCCAGCTGCTGCACTTTCTCTTTCTCCCCACACATTTTTGTTGTCATCTCCTCTCCCATGCTACCGTCGCCGACGTTGAAGATTCTGACAACTCCTACGATAATGCTGATGTCGACGTTGCCACCCCTCGTAACGCCCATGTTCTTCTTCGCGATGGGACGCCGCACGACGTTGCCCTTCCACGACGCAATGCTGCACGATGCTCCACGACGCTCGCGGCCGCCACCACACAGTCCCTTAATTTTCGAAGCCTCTTCCTCACTTTTGAATTTAATCAAAAGAATTAAGGTTAGTTTTTAATTTTGTAATAAATTAAAGTTGTAATTTATTTTAGTTTTAAAAATATTAATATTATGTAAGCCTACTACATCATCGTATGGTAATTTGTAAACCAAAACTAGAACTTGTAGTGTATGGTTATAGTCATTCACTGAATGAAGTAGTTAATCACCCGATTCACTTGTTGTGCTTAAGATCAATATAAGATGAATGAAGTACAATGACCCAATAATAAAGTAGTAAAGATAAGACACAGAAAAAAAAAAAGCTAATGCAGTTTTATGTTCCTTTGTTTTTGAAGTTACGGCGGAAGCTAAAGCTTTGTAATTTGTTGCTTGGAATTTTGAAGATTCCTTTATGGCCATCATCTTCTTAAGATTGTATCATAATCATTTCATTATGTTGTAATGCTAAATACTTATATTATTGTGTATATGTTAGTAATATGCTCTACATAAATTTTTTCGGCTGTAGTTGGATATTATTTTTCATATATTTTAAGTATTTAAATAAATTATGTAAAGACTATTATTTATATTTAGTATTAATTTAATTGAACCTCGAGTAAAATTAAAGTCCATGAAATTATATTATTGTGCAAAGAAAATTATAATGTGGTTATAATTGTGAGATTCTTATTGTATTTAAGTAATGTCTCCAAATATTTCTGATAATTATTCTTATCATGATTGGATAATGATTAAAACTGTTAAAATTGATATATATTATGTTCTTTCCTATTAGAGTAAGCAACTGATCTCATAAATTGAGATATGTGGGATATCTAAAACTAATATTGACAAGGAGCAATTAGCCTTGGACTTTATGATAGACTTGAATTTTACGATAGACTTGGACAGGGTCTAACTTTTACTGCCGACGTCCGATTGAGACCCATGATAGCTTTTCGAAAAGGGAATTTTGAGACGCACGACTTTCAAAAGTGTAACGAGGACAATAGGCCTGTCACAATATTCGATATGAAAATTTCATCGTTTAGGACGTCAATTCTGTATTTTAATTATTTTTTTGGATATTTTTATAATTTTACATATTAGAGTTTTTCTATTATAAATAGCTTCCTTTAGCTATTAAAAACTCACTTTTCAACTTTTGAAGAATTTCAATAAGACTTTCGTCTTATAACCTATATTTTCTCTTATATTGTCTTAACCAAACGATATTAGTTAAAACACCTAATGGAGTGTAATAAGTCCTTTATCACTGGGTCATCCTAAGAAAAATCAAACTGAGCCCATTCAATTTCATATAAAAATCTATCATTTACCTCATCTAATTCCATAACTAGAAGCAAAAAAAAAAAAAAGAAAATAATAAAGACCAAAATATCAAAGCTCACCGGGCATTTTGACCTTCAAACAACCAACCTCAACAGATAGTAATCTCACTTTCAGTATGGATCAGTGATGGAGATCCTACTCGATCGCCAATGGACGATGTCTAGCCGCTTCACTCCTTTGCTCTCTCTCTGTGTGGAAGAACGACAAACTCTCATCTAGGTTTCGGTTGAAAACAAAGATGACAAAGAGCAGATAATGCACTCTTTAAATGACGTCGTTTTTGGAGAAGAAGAGAGGAGATTCTTTGATTATTTAATTTATTTTTTTAAATGATAATAGAGGCAAAATATGGTGGAAATGAATTGTGTTTTAGGAGAAACAAGGACGGGGCTCTTTGATTAATAGCGATGAGAAGTTTTATCTGTACCAAAAAATATATAATTTTGCGAAGGGAATTAAAATTAGTTCTTCAAAATATTCAATTGCTATTATTTTTGACGCCCTTTGTTAAATTATAATCACTAAAAATTCAATTTCTTATAGTGTCAAAGTGAAATTACATTTATAATAAGTTTCTTCAAAATAATTTTGTTGAAGCTAATTAAAAGTTGTAGAGTTTATATAATTAATATATACATTAGAAAAAAAAAAAGAATTTTAGATAAAACTATAATATGCAGTTACATATTCAATCTACTTTTATCAATATTAGAGAATTTACTTGTTAGTATTTTAATTTATACTTTTTATATAATAAATTATTTGCTAAATTTATGTACTATATTAAGTTTTTTTATGAATAATGTTAGCAAAAATATTTTTATTGTCTGTAATTAAGTTGTCCCATCTTAGTTAGAGTGAATGGATTGGTATGTTTTTATCTCTAGAGAGTAGAGTCTGTTCGAAAGAATATTCTGCCATAATTGTAATTAATCAGTTATTAACATTACCATAATTAGCATAATCCTAACATGATTCTAGGCGATAATTGATAGCATAATCATAAGTATAATTGATCATATCTTTTACTATATAATCCTTGTATCCTATTACATAGAAAGTAAAAAAATAAAAAATACTTTTCTTCCTATAATTTTAGAAGAGTCGAGTGTGACATTTATTGTGCTCTATTCACAAGTCTACTCTCTCATCCTTTTAGATTTTATTTGTATTAAGCGAGTTGAGTGAAAAACCAACATTAATTGCTACTTATATGGATTGTTCAATCGCCTAATGAAACTTGAAGAGTTAGAGTATTAAGGAGACACTTGTAAAGGGTTGCAATTACCTAGTGATGTTTTATGAATATAAAATGTTTGTCTCTTACCCATTAAAAAGAGAAGATATTGGAAGTTAAAATTCAAAAAGAAACTTTGAGAGATTAACTATAGACTAATTAGAGCAAAACCACTATAAATCTTAGTGTTTAATCTCTCTAATCCTACCCTCTTTTTTTTTCGCATTATATTGAGTTATATTAAACTTGTGAAAAATTACTTGCAATATAGTTTGAGATAACTTGAGAGTAATATACTTGGTTAAATAGTTGATTACGTTGAGTACTTTGAGTTGAACTTATATTGCAATGGCATTTCTTTTCGTGCATAGAAAACAAGATTGTTGCGTAAATAGATGGCACAATAAAGTAGCTGGAGTTCGACTTAAAAAAATAAGTTTTGAAAGTAGAACTAAATCCACTTTGCTTGAGTTGGAGCATTGGTGAGTGGTTTTTATCCACTTTTAGTAGATGAGCAATCAATAGTTGTTTTGTTTGTTTGATGTCTAGATAACCACGCATCTATTAGTAGAGCGACAATCATTAGGACAATCTCCCCATTTAAATTCAGAAAAATATTGTAACTCAATCGTAGAATTGAGAGTAAAATGAAGAGGAGGACGATGAAGACATTGCAAGCATAAATTAATCACAACAATTTAAGCACACGAGAAAGATAAAAGAAGACAGTATTTGTTAGCATGTTTAAATTAAACAAATCGACCTATTTATATAATACAAAATATATAAATTTAAAATTAATAAATCTACAAAATCATATTACATTTAACTATTACAATCAAGAAACTTGAAATCAGAATGAGATTTGATAAGCATATAATATTTTATCTCCAATTTTTCATGCCTTAATAAAAATATTACACCCATTTTATTCACACGTGTAAATATATTATATTATTCTTTAAAAATAGTTCAATTTTTTTATTTACCTTTTTTAAGTACTAAAGTTTTCGTCAAATGCTAAATAATACTAAAATATTTTCTTAAAATTTTTATGGGAAACAAATCGAATATATCTCCAACAACGTTTACATGAAATAAATTAATGACAAATGATTTTTAAGACAATATAAAATACATGTGCATAAATTTAGATCCGAAAGCTTTAAATAAATAAAAACGGATTTCAATTTTACACTTTTAACTAGAATTTTTATTTTTTTTGAAAAAGGTTAGTACTGTGATAGATAAGAAGAAAAAAATTAAGCACTCACAGGCTTAATCTGTTGTTAAGTGTATCTAAATAAATCTGAGAGGTCTCAAGTTCTACTCCTTCAATCCTCAATTCCCATTTAAAAAAAAATTAAATAAAGTATCTATTTATTATAAAAATAAATTATAGAACGCACTCAGTGCATACATACTCTTAGATGTGAGCAGTATTTGGTTCAAACTGAAAAAATTGATCGAATCGAATTAATTTAAAAATTCGGTTTGATTTTTTATTCATTTCAGTTCGGTTCTATTTTTAATTTTAAATATTTCAGTTATTTTGGTTCGGTTCGATTTTAATCAGGAAAAAATAAAAAAAAATCGAACCGAACCGATTAGTGATAATAATATATTATTTTCAATAATACAAATAAATTAGATCATATTAAAGTTAAAATATTTCAATTAAATTTTAAAATATTAAAAATAAAGTGTAAAAAATAAAAAATTTATTAAAAATTCAAACCGATTAAACAGAATCAGACCAATTCAATTCAATTCGATTTCTTATCAAAATCAGTTCGATTTGATTTTCATAAATATCTAAATTTCAATTTTTGATTTATTTGGTTCAGTTCGATTTTGAACTGAACCGACTGAATACTCACCCCTACATACTCCCACTAATAATTTTATGGAGTCGGTTCCCTCTTTATATTATGAGCTTCCTAAATGTAAGTACAATAATTATGTATTACAAATTGGACCTCAATTAAAGAAATAAAAGGCTCATTTTGAGTTTTTCATAGCATTTTATGTAATTTCATGTATGAGTTAGCCTCCGGTTAGGCCAACGTGCATTATAGTGCATATTCAATCATTTCACGTCATACAGATTTCTTCCATGTTGTACTAGGGAGGATTGAGACTACTTAGATTAGTGGGAATATGTTAGGTTTGCTCATGTGAAGAACTGTCTTTTTCTTTGACTGCTCCTAATTCTTAAATTCAATCCCATGTGGAGACCTATGGCCATTGGCGTTTAAAAACAAATGTTTGACGTTGGCATTACCATAACAGAGATATAGTTTTTTGTATATATATTTGAATTCTATGATTTTCTTTTCTAATCTAAATAATTTTAGAAGTGATAAATGAATTATATAAGTAGAGATTACTTTATTAATAAATAGAGAGAAAAATAGTACGGAGGGGAATAACCCATCTAACGGTAATGGAATTTCAATTAGTGTAATTATAAAATAATAAAATAGCAAATTCATTATGGCATGGAATTTCAATTTGTCCATATCATTGCAAAGCCGGGCTCCAAGAATCCCCAGTGCGCTGGAAAAACCACTCGCTCATGCAAATATATAGACACTGCTCACTGATGAGCTACTTCAAATTTTAGGAACAAATACTAAAATGAGACAAGATTCAGGCAGCAACCCTTTTAATAAGTATCTACAGACAGCTACTTGGCTGAACGAAACCAATAGCTACTCCATCGGCATTTTTGCATGATGCTTCAGATGGCTGATTCCTGTATGTCAGATTCACATCCCCCAGATAGATTCCAGTGCATGGGCTCTTCCTACTACAATCAAACTTCACTGCCACTGGTGTTGCTGATGATCCCCAGATACCATGATATGCAACATCACTCACTTTAATTCCAGATCCCTGATCAATACAAAAAAAAAAGGAATTTTTCTAGAGTTAATTTTCAAGCAATCATTCAAAGAACAGTACTATAGCAGAAAGGATGAAAATTTTTTCTTATTGCACGTACCTGATTAGGGCAGTTTATGTTGTTAGGACAGTAATTTTGGTCGATGATAATTGGGTTCTGGACATTTTTCATAACAGCATCTTGGAAACGTATGTTTCTCACGAAGCCATTGCTAGGCCTGGCCCAAGACTTGATTCTCAATCCATTCTGAGTTCCAGTAAATACAACAGATTTAACAATCACATTCTCTACTCCTGGCTCTTGAAGTTCCTTTCCCAGGCTCCCAATACTGCACAGAAACGCACACGTTGAATCAATTCCCTTGTTTAGTATATCATATGCGTTATGTTTAATCAATTCCCTTGTTTTATTTAATCACCTGATTCCATGGCCAGGGCCACATGCGACTCTTTCAATCCACATATTACTGGTGCCAGCACCGATTGAGATACAATCATCGCCAGTTCCAATCCAGGAGTTGAGGATTGCGACACTACTCGACAATTGTACGTGAATGCCATCGGTGTTGGGGCTGTTGCCGGAGGCAGACACGGTCACGCCTTGCACTTTCACGTTGTGGCAGCCATTGATGACAATGTGGAACATTTGGCTATTCAGTGAAATTAGTCTACTGATTGCTATATTATTTGAATTGGAAAACGCCAGTGACTGCATACAGAATAGTCATTGCCATACTTAATCACTTCATTGACCTTTGAAATTCTTAATTAATTTACGAAAGTAACTTACAGTGGCACCGGTGGGGCAATTCCTGCCAGATGCCTTGCAAGCCCACAAAGCAGGACCTTGTCCGTCAAGAACTCCACCATAAACTGTAACACCATTGACGAACTGAAATAAAAGCCAATTCCCTGCATTACCAATAACTCGATAATCTGATGGAGCCACAAGGGTACCAACTATGCGAAATAATATTGCACCATTCTTGCATGGACCCTGGAACACTATATTTCGCAGAAAGAACCTCCCTGCAGGTACATACACGGTGGATGGCGTAACTGATCTACAGGCTTGTATCCAGGCAGCAAGAAAGGCTTTTGTGGAATCAGTTCTGCCATCAGGCTTGGCTCCATAATATAGGACATTATAATATGCTGCATTAGATAAAGATGAAGTAAAGAGATAGGTGAGAATTGTAACAAGGAAAGGAAAGCTATGTTGTCTGCCCATTTTTTGTGTTGATGATGCAGCTGTAATGATTTGTTCTGTGCACAGAGAACGTAAACTGTTTGGCTGTGGAGCTGAAAGGGTTTTGTGAGGCATTTATAGGAATGTTACGCTGTTATTGGATTAATTACATAATAAAAAATTTCCAAAAATGAATTTTAGAAAGAAAGGAATTTGCGCCAAAATTTGAGAGGTTTATTTTTGGTTTGTAATGAATGTGTTTGATCTTTCTAAAATGCAAAGTTTCATGAAATTTCTATTGGTTTGTACACATTGCAGTTTGCACTGTGCATCCATCCGAAGAGAAAGGAATGCTTATATTAGGACAGAAAGTGCTCACATTTATTTTATTTTAATTTTTTTCTTTTTTTGCTTTTTGCATGAAATTATGGATATATGCAAATTCATATCTTGTAATTCTCCATCGTTTCGGAATTTGAAACTATACCATTTAATATATGGAAGATCTTTAATTAATATATTTTTTTATTAACCGAGTAAATGTTTGGATTTGATTTTTTTATCCTTAATTTCATTAATTTTATTTCTCCAATTAATTAAATTGGTCAGAGTTTGATTCTAAAACTTATTTTTCCAATAGTGTTTCTATTTCGCGGGTTTATGTATGTAACTGTTTGTCATCAGAAAAAAAAAATGAAAGCAAGTAAATATATATATATATATATATATATATCTAACTCTAAAATTGAAACTATTTTACAGGACTGTAAACACCAATTTATTAGCTAATTAGTAAAGCATGATTGGTTTTCTAGGTCTTTAAGGGTTAGAAAATAGTTTGGGATTTAAGTCTATTTATCTCCTCTAATAAAATTAATCAATTTTATGGTGAAAAATAAAGACCTATCTTATGTAATCCACGGGTGAGTAGTGTTCGGTTCAAATCGAAAAAATTAACTGAATCAAATTAATTTAAAATTTTAGTTTTGTTTTTATTCATTCGATTTGATTTTTAATTTTAAAAATTTCGATTCAGTTCGATTTGATTTTAATCAGAAAAAAATTAAAAAAATTAAACCGAATCGATTAGTGATAATAGTATATTATTTTCAATAATACAGAGAGATTAGATCATATTAAAATTAAATTATTTCAATTAAATTTTAAAATACTAAAAATTTCAATTAAATTTTAAAATACTAAAAATAAAGAGTAAAAAATAAAAAAATTTATTAAAAATTCAAACAAATCAAACCGAATCGAATCGAACTGAATCAGACCGATTCGATTCGATTCATTTCAATTCAATTTCTCATCAAAATCAGTTTAGTTCAATTTTCATAAATACCAAAATTTTGATATGAACCGAGCCAATCGAATACTCACCCCAACCAATTACTACTCCATCTATTAAATTTTAATTGAATATAAGGTTTTTGATAATAATTGTGTTAAACTAATATTTATATCACATGAATGTACAAGTTTAAATACAAATTAATAGGAAACTCAGATTTCCCTAGTTAAAAAATAAAACACTAATATAATTACATGACTAGGTTTTAATTACTTAGTATAATATCAATTTCGACATGAGGGACATATTCATTCCTCGTTAGGGGAGGATGCGGATTATATAAAGGGCATCAAAATTTAAATAGTTATATAATTATTATTATTATAAAAATAATTTATATATTTACTTTTTATTAAAGAATAATCAACCTTCATTCAATTAAATAAGCTCCATAAATAATTTATATAAAAAAATATTTAGACCATAAAAGGTTAATAATATTCATATAAAAGGACCAATGTTCATTCTTTCTAAAGTGGATTCACCTATGCACATACTATGAATTAAGAAGATTTTGTAATATAATTGAAACCAGTTTTAGAAATTTATAAAAATTAAATCGAATTAAATGAGAGAAAAAAATAAATTGATCTACAATATAAATTTAATTTGATTCAGTTCAATTTAATCAATTAAATTTTTTAATACCATTTTCTTTTATACTTTATTTTTAATATCCAAAAATATAAATGAAGAGTTTTAACATATTTTTTTTTTTACTAATAATAATTTTTTAGTTAAAACTAAACTAAATTGAAATAATCTAATTTTTTTAAAAATTAAAATCAAATTGGAATGAAAAGAAAATAAACTGACCTAAATGAAAAATAAAATAAAATTAGACTAAAATTTTAAATTAATTCAATTTAGTCAACTATTTCAGTTTAAACTCAATATTACTAACGAGCAGATTACACATTACCAATTAAGAACCTATTGTATAATAATAATAAAAAAAAAGTCAATTAATTGCTTAGAAATTGAAACATGAGTGATCGATTAAGTCGTCAACCTGAAGCCTGTGATGCTAAAATGGCAATTGTGTAGGTAGATCTGCATTCAGTGATTAGTATTGTAGGTTCATGAATTCTTTTAACCAGTTAGAATCTCATCTTCTCATAATATTACCACATAATCCATATATTATAGTCTTCGGTGAAGAGTAGGAAAAAAGAATTGTCACCTTAATAAAAGCATGAACAAAAAAATGGCGTAGTTGAGCAATTTACCTGTAGCAAAGATTTATTATCTTTCATACTCCATAATCCAATAGTCTAGATTTGAAATAGTGGATATGAGAGATGGAAAGTGTTAGATATCCTTCTTGCCTAAAATTCACCTGAGAATCAATACCAATTCCCTACATTAATTCTTATATTTTGTCTTATTAGGAGATCCCTTTTCAAGCATATGCACTTCTATTTTATTATACGCACATTGATCATATAAAATACTTATTTCATGCGCATCCATTAGTCGGAGCATGCAAAATTTATACTTAATTTAAGGTAGAGACATTACTAAATTGTCCTAATTAATCATGTCACTCAATTTATTTTGTGCAATGGCTCAATTGCACCAAAGTGGGGGAATATAAGCATGCATAGTTCCTAAGTTTAAAATTTGGCGCATAGTAAAGAGGAATTTCATAAGTCCAATTTTATAGTTAACTTATACTAAGGTCATCACTATTTAATCATTTTTATGATAAATGTAAAACACCCTTCCCATCATACAAATATTAATTTTAGAAATTACTAAGTGAGTTACTTAATTTATTAATTTAATTATATGTATTTTTTTAGTGAAGCATAAAATAAAAAGGGTAAAAGAATTAACAAAGTAATTAAATCTTTAGCTAAAGGAAGAGGAGCCGAGAATAAAATTAAATCCAAAGGTTATAAGAAATAAGACAGAAAAAAAAAATTAAATTACATCCCACAATAAAAATAATTAATTAAGTAGTTCTAAATTATTACAAAGTTTTAGACCCTTCACTTTTGTAAAGGGCTTTCAAAATGCTCTATTGGATTTCCATACTTACTTAATTAGGCTTCCTCCATGGGTTTCATTGGTCCACCGGAGGAAGGACTTGATAGTAATCCAGCGAAGGCTTGCGAATTAGGCAACTGGATTTTCTTTCTTTTTTTTAGGCAACTGGATTTTCTTTTTTTTTTTTAGATCTACTTATCAAAATTAAAATTGCAATATTTAAAAAAATAAAAAAGGCAATAAATTAAATAAAAATAAATAAGGTAAAAAATAATTAAAAATAAGAAAAAAAATAATTAAAAATAAAGAAAGAAATAATTAATTAATGCAAGCAATAATTAAAAATAAAGAAAGGGTTTTGTGAGGCATTTATAGGAATGTTACCCTGTTATTGGATTAATTACATGAATAAAAAATTTCCAAAAATGAATTTTAGAAATAAAAAATTTCCAAAAATGAATTTTAGAAAGAAAGGAATTTGCGCCAAAATTTGAGAGGTTTATTTTTGGTTTGTAATGAATGTGTTTGATCTTTCTAAAATGCAAAGTTTCATGAAATTTCTATTGGTTTGTACACATTGCAGTTTGCACTGTGCATCCATCCGAAGAGAAAGGAATGCTTATATTAGGACAGAAAGTGCTCACATTTATTTTATTTTAATTTTTTTCTTTTTTTGGTTTTTGCATGAAATTATGGATATATGCAAATTCATATCTTGTAATTCTCCATCGTTTCGAAATTGGAAACTATACCATTTAATATATGGAAGATCTTTAATTAATATATTTTTTTATTAACCGAGTAAATGTTTGGATTTGATTTTTTTATCCTTAATTCCATTAATTTTATTTCTCCAATTAATAAAGTATTAATTAGATTTCGTTAGGAGTTTTAACTAATATCGTTTGATTAAGATGATATAAGAGAAAATATAAGTTAGAAGACGAACAATTTTATTGAAATTTTTCAAAGATTGGAAAGTAAGTCTCTAATTTGTAAAAAATGCTATTTATAATAAAAAAAATCTTAATATGTAAAATTATAAAAATATCTAAAAAAATAATGAAAATACAAAATTGACCTTCTAAACGATGGAATTTTCATATCGAACTTTGTGATAGGCTTATGGCCCTTGTCACATATTTGAAAGTCGTGCATCTCGAAATTTCCTTTCCGAAAAGTTATCGTGAGTCTCCATCGAATATCGACAGTAAAAGTCAGACCTGATTAAATATGCTATAAAATTCTAAACTAATTGCTCCATGTCAATTAAGTTTGCTCATGTGAAAAACTGTCTTTTTCTTTGACTGCTCCTAATTCTTAAATTCAATCTCATGTGGAGAACCAAGGACATTAGCATTTAAAAACAAATGTTTGACGTTGGCATTACAATAACAGAGATATAGTTTTTTTTTTATATATAGTTCAATTCCATGATTTTCTTTTCTAATCTAAATAATTTTAGAAGTGATAAATGAATTATATATGTAGAGATTACTTTATTAATAAATAGAGAGAAAAATAGGAAGGAGGGGAATAACCCATCTAACGGTAAAACAAGGAAAAAGCATAGTTACCACTAAGATTATCGGTAGTGTAATTATTTAATAATATATACACATGTATGTATGTATCAAAATAATAAAATAGCAAATTCATTATGGCATGGAATTTCAATTTGTCCATATCATTGCAAAGCCGGGCTCCAAGCATCCCCAGTGTGCTGGAAAAACCACTCGCTCATGCAAATATATAGACACTGCTCACCGATGAGCTACTTCAAATTTTAGGAACAAATACTAAAATGAGACAAGATTCAGGCAGCAACCCTTTTAATAAGTATCTACAGACAGCTACTTGGCTGAACGAAACCAATAGCTACTCCATCGGCATTTTTGCATGATGCTTCAGATGGCTGATTCCTGTATGTCAGATTCACATCCCCCAGATAGATTCCAGTGCATGGGCTCTTCCTACTACAATCAAACTTCACTGCCACTGGTGTTGCTGATGATCCCCAGATACCATGATATGCAACATCACTCACTTTAATTCCAGATCCCTGATCAATACAAAAAAAAAGGAATTTTTCTAGAGTTAATTTTCAAGCAATCATTCAAAGAACAGTACTATAGCAGAAAGGATGAAAATTTTTTCTTATTGCACGTACCTGATTAGGGCAGTTTATGTTGTTAGGACAGTAATTTTGGTCGATGATAATTGGGTTCTGGACATTTTTCATAACAGCATCTTGGAAACGTATGTTTCTCACGAAGCCATTGCTAGGCCTGGCCCAAGACTTGATTCTCAATCCATTCTGAGTTCCAGTAAATACAACAGATTTAACAATCACATTCTCTACTCCTGGCTCTTGAAGTTCCTTTCCCAGGCTCCCAATACTGCACAGAAACGCACACGTTGAATCAATTCCCTTGTTTAGTATATCATATGCGTTATGTTTAATCAATTCCCTTGTTTTATTTAATCACCTGATTCCATGGCCAGGGCCACATGCGACTCTTTCAATCCACATATTACTGGTGCCAGCACCGATTGAGATACAATCATCGCCAGTTCCAATCCAGGAGTTGAGGATTGCGACACTACTCGACAATTGTACGTGAATGCCATCGGTGTTGGGGCTGTTGCCGGAGGCAGACACGGTCACGCCTTGCACTTTCACGTTGTGGCAGCCATTGATGACAATGTGGAACATTTGGCTATTCAGTGAAATTAGTCTACTGATTGCTATATTATTTGAATTGGAAAACGCCAGTGACTGCATACAGAATAGTCATTGCCATACTTAATCACTTCATTGACCTTTGAAATTCTTAATTAATTTACGAAAGTAACTTACAGTGGCACCGGTGGGGCAATTCCTGCCAGATGCCTTGCAAGCCCACAAAGCAGGACCTTGTCCGTCAAGAACTCCACCATAAACTGTAACACCATTGACGAACTGAAATAAAAGCCAATTCCCTGCATTACCAATAACTCGATAATCTGATGGAGCCACAAGGGTACCAACTATGCGAAATAATATTGCACCATTCTTGCATGGACCCTGGAACACTATATTTCGCAGAAAGAACCTCCCTGCAGGCACATACACGGTGGCTGGCGTAACTGATCCACAAGCTTGTATCCAGGCAGCAAGAAAGGCTTTTGTGGAATCAGTTCTGCCATCAGGCTTGGCTCCATAATATAGGACATTATAATGTGCTGCATTTGATAAAGATGAAGTAAAGAGATAGGTGAGAATTGCAACAAGGAAAGGAAAGCTATGTTGTCTGCCCATTTTTCGTGTTGATGAAGCAGCTGCAATGATTTGTTCTGTGCACAGAGAACGAAGACTGTTTGGCTGTGGAGCTGAAAGGGTTTTGTGAGGCATTTATAGGAATGTTACCCTGTTATTGGATTAATTACATGAATAAAAAATTTCCAAAAATGAATTTTAGAAAGAAAGGAATTTGCGCCAAAATTTGAGAGGTTTATTTTTGGTTTGTAATGAATGTGTTTGATCTTTCTAAAATGCAAAGTTTCATGAAATTTCTATTGGTTTGTACATATTGCAGTTTGCACTGTGCATCCATCCGAAGAGAAAGGAATGCTTATATTAGGACTCTCACATTTATTTTATTTTAATTTTTTTCTTTTTTTGGTTTTTGCATGAAATTATGGATATATGCAAATTCATATCTTGCAATTCTCCATCGTTTCGGAATTGGAAACTATACCATTTAATATATGGAAGATCTTTAATTAGTATATTTTTTTATTACCCTGAGTAAATGCTTGGATTTTATTTTTTTATCCTTAATTCCATTAAGTTTATTTCCCCAATTAATTCAATTGGTCAGAGTTTGATTCTAAGGCTTGTTTTTCAGCTAGTGTTTCTACTTCGCGAGTTCATGTCTGTAACTGTTTGTCATAAGAAAAAAAAAAAAGAATGACGTTTGTCATCAGAAAAAAAAAAATGAAAGAAAGTGAATATATATATATATATATATATATATATAACTCTAAAATTGAAATTATTTTATGATACTGTAAACACCTGTAATATAAATTTAATTTAGTTCGATTCAATTTAATCAATTAAATTTTTTAATATCATTTTATTTTATTCTTTATTTTTAGTATTAAAAAATTTAAATAAAGTGTTTTAATTTATTGTTTGGCTAAGTTTTAAAAAAAAAACTTATTGTTTCGCTAATAATAATTTTTTGGTTAAACCTAAACTAAATTGAAATAACCTAATTTTTTTAAAATTAAAATCAAATTGAAATGAAAAGAAAATAAATTGACCTAAATTAAAAATAAAATAAAATTAGACTAAAATTGTAAATTAATTCAATTTAATTAATTATTTCAGTTTAAACTCAACATTACTCACAGCAGATTACACATTATCAATTAAGAACCTATTGATAACAATAATAATTAAAAAAAAAAGTCAATTAATCACTTACAAATTCAAACATGAGTGATGCTAGCTCGATTAAGTCGTCAATCTGAAGCCTGTGATGCTAAAATGGCAATTGTGTAGGTAGATCTGCATTCAGTGATTAGTACTGTGGGTTCACGAATTCTTTATAACTGGTTAAGGTTAATTTTTTCATAATATTATCACATAATTCATATATTATAGTGTTCGATGAAGAGTGGGAAAAACGAATTATCACTTTAATAAAAGCCGGAAAATAAAAGGGTGTAATTGAGCAATTTACCTCTAACAAAGATCTATTATCTTTTATACTCCATAATCCAATAGTATAAATTTGAGATAGTGGGTATGAAAAAAGAAAAGTGTTAGATATCCTTCTTATCAAGAATTTACCTGATAATCAATATTAGTTCCCTACATTAATTTTTATATTTTGTCTTATTAGAATATCCCTTTTCAAGAATATGCACTTCTATTTTATTATATGCGCATTGATCACATGAAACACTCATTTCATGCACATCCATTAGTTTGAGCATGCAAAATTTATACTTAAGGTAGAGGTGTTACTAAATTGTTCTAATTAATCATGTCACTCAATTTATTTTATGCAATGGCTCAATCGCACTAAAGTGGGAGAATTTAAGCTTGCAAAATTATATATTTAATTTATTAATTCAATTATATGCATTTTTTTAATGAAGCAAAAAAATAAAAAGGGTAAGAAGAAAAAGATTAACAAAGTAATTAAATCCTTAACTAAAGGAAGAGGAACGAGAATAAAATTAAATTCAAAAATTATAAGAAATGAGAGATAGAAAAAATTAAATTACATCTCAAAATAGAAATAATTAATTAAGTAGTTCTAAATTATTACAAGGTTTTAGCTTTCAAAGTGCTCCATTGGATTTCCATACTTACTTAATTAGGCTTCCTCCATGGGTTCCATTGGTCCACCGTAGAAAGGACTTGCATACCAACCGTGGAGAGTAATCCAGCGAAGGCTTGCGAATTAAGCAACTGGATTTTCTTTCCTTTTTTTTAGATCTACTTATCAAAATTAAAATTACAATATTTAAAAAAATAAAAAAAGGCAGTAAATTAAATAAAAATAAATAAGGTAAAAAATAAATAAAAATAAGAAAAAAATAATTAAAAATAAAGAAAGAAATAATTAATTAACGCAAGCAATAATTACAAAGAAGCGAGTTACACCAAATAAAAAGTAAAGTCAGACATTTTTTTTTTCAATTTTAGAAGCAAAACTCGGCCAAACTTAGCATCAAAGAAAAACTCTAGCCACTATCTATCTCTTTTTCTAACATAAAAAAATATTAATAATGTAAAAACAATTATTAAAATAAAAAAAATCAGTAGCAAAGCATTAAGAATACAAAAGTATCAAAATAAGACCTGCCGAAAAGCTATACCTAATTATAGATAATTATAGCACTAGAATATAAATGTAAGAGAAAAATATCAAAAGCGCTCAAAATATTATGAAATTTTATGGAGATATTTTACACATGTATAAAAAAATAATACAAAAGAAAAGATACAAATATGACGTGTAGATTTTAAGATATTGCTAATGTTTTGAGGCTGTCACAATACATATCAAAATTTGTGTATCAATCTTGTAAGTGATATGATACTATGTTAGATGATAGAATGTGAAAATTTTAAAAAATAAAAGTTGTAACAGTTTTTTTAAAATTTATTTTAGACTCAAGAATTATCTAATTTAGTGAACAGAGTTTCACGTACTATACTGAAATTATTCAGAAATACCTAATTATCTTTGTAATATTAAAAATTCATAACTAATTCAAGAAAACTCAGAAAATTATAAATAATATATGAAAATTAAAGGAAATTTCATGAAGAATTAAAAAAAAAAATATTTTGGGACCCATAATCCTTCCTAATTAGAATGTGTAATCTGAACAAAAGCCATTGCTCTCTCTGGATATGCACAGAAACTATTAAAAAGGACTATTGTGATGGATAAAATACATGGCTATAATATTTTTGAACGTATTGAAACCCTTGTCGCTAGTATTTAGCGACAGTCTTCAGCTCTATTGCTAACATTAGCATTGGAGTTAGCAACGACAACATGTTGTCACAAAATTAAATAGATGGAATTGTGACAGAATTGCCTGTCGCAATACTGCGACTGTAACGACCCGGAAATCGGACCGCTACCGGCGCTAGGATCCAGATCGACATAAGGTCGCCGGGACCCGTAGCAAGCCTAACATACATCATGAATACCTGTTCAATCACATCCATGATCATACATTTACATAAAATTTAAACTTTTTCTTTCATTCACCAAGTTTAACCTGTGCATGCACAACTCATAATCATAAAACCCCAAATTGGAGCTCTCATCAAATGCTCCAATGGGGTAACATACCATACATTAAGCTTGGTTTACATAAAACATCCATAAAACATCTTATAGATCATGAGCAAAGGGTTTAACCAACATACTAGGGTCAAACACAACTCTAAACCTCAATAAACATCATTACATTACATGACTGTTCAACATTATTCTTTACATCATATTCTTTCTCATGTCCACTTACTAGCTATTACATACATAAAACTTCCTACAATAGCTGACTTCCCGGACTGTCTCGTACCTGCAAACCTGAGGGATTAAGGGAACGGGGTGAGCTATTAGAGCTCAGTGAGCAGAATAGTAAAACATTATATTTAAAAATATATGCTATCATGAAATGCATCACATCACAGACAAATCACATCAAGGATGAACTTGTCATCAATAGCCCTCTACATAACATTCCAAGGTGCCAGGGGTGTAGAATGGGCCTCACTGGTCTTTCTCTTACATTAACATATCATAACATAACATTCCTATATGCCAGGGGCGTAGAATGGGCCTCACTGGTCTTTCTCTTATATAGTGTCAGGGGCGTAGAATGGGCCTCACTGGTCTTTCATACCGTATCATCACCATATCATATCATATCATAGGGAGGGCTAAAGGATCATCCAACATTCATCCACATCATCATCATATTATGCAATGCAACATATTTGTGAATTCTAATGCAAACATCCTAATATATCACATGGCATTCGTGATGCATGAACATGCTCAAATTTATTTATTTGCTTTGGAAATAAAAGTCCATTCTACTCACCTTAAGCTAGCTCTGAAAAGACACTGAAGCAGCTAACTCACTGCTGGAGTCCTCGGTTCCTCGGGTCCGAACCTACACAGGTGGACTCAAATGAGGGACCAAACAAACATGAACATAACTCTAAACTACTCCCCAAAAACCCCCTAAAACACCTTCAAACAATCATATAAAACATGCAAAGGAAGGCTGAACAGGGCACTTTCGACGGCAGGTTCGGCGGCCGAAAGTCCCTCCAGAGCTGTAACGACCCGAAAATTGGACCGCTACCGGCGCTAGGATCTAGGTCGGCTTAAGGCCGCCGGGACCCGTAGCAAGCCTAACATGCATCCTGTGAACCTGATTAATCCCATACATGATCAACAACATACATAAAAATTAAAACTTTTCTTTCATTCATTCTCTCATACACCAACTCAACCTGTGCATGCACTGAACATAAACATAATCATAAACATTGGCCCCTATGTGGGACCTCATCAATGCCCCCAATGGGTGGCATAATATGTGTTGAGTTGGTTTACATAAGCATTACAAAATCTCTAAGATCATGTATTAAAAGGGATACCATACACATAGGGTCAAGCACAATCTCTAATCCGGCGGCCGAACTTGAGGTTCGGCGGCCGAACTTGAGGTTCGGCGGCCGAACCTGGACTTCCCTCACTTATGCTTTCGGGGGCCTAAGGCACACCCGAAATGCCCGCATGTTCGGCGGCCGAACTTGAGGTTCGGCGGCCGAACCTGGGTTTTCCTCCAAGGTTGTTTTCATGCAAAAAAACTCATTTTCCTTTTTACTTAAAAGCATCAAATACATTAAAACATTTTATGAAAACATGGTTTTACCCTTCTAGAGACCTCCGACATCCGAGATTCCACCGGACGGTAGGAATTCCGATACCGGAGTCTAGCCGGGTGACCTGCACTTCCTTCCGTACAAAGCTTCCTTCCGTACAAAGCTTCCTTCCGTACAAAGCTTCCTTCCGTACAAAGCTTCATATGGAGCCATCCCGATGCTAGCATGATGGCTGTTATTGTAGGCAAACTCCACCAAAGGTAGGTGCTGCCTCCAAGAACCGCCAAAGTCCAGCACACACATTCTGAGCATATCCTCGATAGTCTGGATGGTCCTTTCTGACTGTCCATCAGTCTGGGGGTGGAAGGCAGTACTGAAATTCAACCTGGTACCCATGGCACTCTGCAGACTCCGCCAAAACCTGGAGGTGAACTGGGGTCCTCTATTCGACACTATTGAAACAGGAACCCCATGCAGCCTGACGATCTCATCAACATACACCTGCGCCAACTTGTCCACAGAATAGCCACTCCTAACAGGGATGAAGTGAGCAGATTTGGTGAGTCTGTCCACAATCACCCATATGGAGTCCAATCTGTTGGACGTCGCCGGTAACCCCACTACGAAGTCCATAGCTATATTCTCCCATTTCCACTCTGGAATAGGTAGCGGGTTAAGCATTCCAGCCGGCTTCTGATGTTCCAGCTTCACCCTCTAACACACTTCGCAGGCTGACACAAACTGTGCCACTTCTTTCTTCATCGCTGGCCACCAATAAACTTTCCTCAGATCTTGATACATCTTGGTGGCTCCGGGGTGAACGCTGTATCTTGCATTATGAGCCTCCCTCATAATGTCTCCTTTTAGCCCTATGTCATCTGGTACACACAATCGACTCCCATAGCGGAGGATCCCCTTACTGTCAAATCTGAACTCACTGTCTTTGCCTGACTGAACAGTCCTGACAATCTTCACTAATTCTGGGTCCTCATGCTGTTTCTGAGCCACTTGCTCCAGAAACACAGGTGTCACTCTCATCTGGGCCACTAAAGCACCTGTACCAGACAACTCCAACTGTAGACCTTCATCAATAAGCTTGTAAAACTCCTTCACCACTGGTCTCCTCTCCGCCGTAATGTGGGATAGACTGC
This sequence comes from Manihot esculenta, assembly GCF_001659605.2. Classification (NCBI taxonomy): domain Eukaryota; kingdom Viridiplantae; phylum Streptophyta; class Magnoliopsida; order Malpighiales; family Euphorbiaceae; genus Manihot; species Manihot esculenta. The sequence continues at coordinate 22,095,095 of NC_035167.2, forward strand.
CTAGTGACTTCCGGCTTAGGGCGTTTGCCACGACATTCGCCTTACCCGGATGATACTAAATCTTGCAATCATAGTCACTCAGCAGCTCTACCCATCTCCTCTGTCTCAAGTTCAAATCTCTTTGACTCAGGATGTACTGCAGGCTCTTATGATCTGTAAAGATCTCACATTTTACCCCATAGAGGTAGTGCCTCCACATCTTGAGTGCAAAGATTACTGCTACCATCTCTAGGTCATGCGTGGAGTAATTTAACTCGTGCTTCTTCAGCTGTCTAGAAGCATAAGCAATCACCCTCTCATTCTGCATTAGTACACAACCCAGTCTCACACGGGACGCATCACAAAAGACTGTAAAGTCATCCTCACTAGATGGCAGAGCTAACACTGGTGCTGAAGTCAACCTCTTCTTAAGCTCTTCAAGACTCTCTTCGCACTGGTCGGTCCACCCAAACTTTTGATTCTTCCTGGTTAACCTGGTCAGAGGAGCTGCAATTTTTGAGAAGTCCTGAATGAACCTCCTGTAGTAACCTGCTAAACCCAAGAAACTCCTGATCTCTGTTACTATAGTGGGTCTAGGCCAGTTAGCTACAGCTTCCACTTTCTTGGGGTCTACCTCGATTCCATTTTCTGACACCACATGCCCCAAGAAAGAGATGCTCCTCAGCCAGAACTCACACTTAGAGAACTTGGCATACAAGCCATGTTCCCTCAAGGTCTGTAAAACCAACCGCAGATGATGGGCATGCTCCTCTGCATTCCTAGAATATACTAAGATATCATCTATGAAGACAATAACGAAGTGATCCAGGTACTGGCTAAACACTCTGTTCATGAGATCCATGAATGCTGCAGGGGTGTTGGTTAACCCGAACGGCATTGTAACGACCCGGAAACCGGACCGCTACCGGCGCTAGGATTCAGGTCGGCTTAAGGCCGCCAGAACCCGTAGCAAGCCAAACATACATCCTGTGAACCTGTTTAATCCCATACATGATCAACAACATACATAAAAATGAGAACTTTTCTTTCCAAGCCTAACCTGGCATACATAACATATCATAAACCCCTCATTGGAGCCCTCATCAAATACTCCAATGGGTAACATAACATATGATAGGCTTAGATAACATAAACATCATAAAACATTTTTGGATCATATACACAAGGGATTAAAACAAACTCCAGTCAAGCACATTCTAAACTTTCATTACATTACATAACATACTTTTACATTACAAATAAACCATGTCCACAGCTAAGCTATTACATAAACTTCTCTTATTCTTGCTGACTTCTCTATCTACACTGCACCTGCAAGACTGGGGTTAGGGGAGAGGGGTGAGCTATAAAGCCCAGTGAGCAGAAAGATAAAAAAAACATGTGATTTAGTTTCACCATTTTTATGTTTGTTATTATTTATTTTATTTTATTCTTATCATAATTATTATTATTATTATTATTAAACTTTTTCTTATTCATGCTTTCATGAAATGCAACACATCACAGCTAATCACATAAAGGATGGTATTGTCACCATTAGTCCTCAACATCTCCAAATGCCAGGGGCATAGAATGGGCCTCACTGGTCTTTCTCTTACATAACATAACATAACATTCTAAAGTGCCAGGGGCGTAGAATGGGCCTCGCTGGTCTTTCTCTTACATAGTGCCAGGGGCGTAGAATGGGCCTCGCTGGTCTTCCATAACGTATCATCATAACATAACATCAGAGGACTATGGATCACCCAACAACCATCCACATCAACATCAAATTATGCAATGCAACATATTCGTGAATTTCTAATGCAAACATCCTGGAATATTCCATGGCATTAATGATGCATGAGTATGCTTTCAGATTCATTCATTTGTTCATTTATTCAATTACTTTACTTAGAAACTTAGGGAGTTATCCCACTCACCTGGTGACTGAAGCTTTAACAACGGACTCTGAACGACTATCTCACAACCGGGGGTCTCGGTTCCTCGGGTCCGAACCTACACAGGTGGACTCAAATGAGGCACCAAACAACAAGAACATAACTCTAAACATACCCCCAAAAACCTCCTAAAAACACCTCAAAACATCCCTAGAAAACATGCAAGAAAAGGCTGGGATGGGCACTTTCGGCGGCACCTTCGGCGGCCGGAAGTCCCTCCAGAGCCGAAAGTCAGGCAGGTTCGGCGGCACCTTCGGCGGCCGAAACTCCTAGACAGAGACGAAACTCCCACTTTCGGGGGCAGGCTTCGGCAGCCTAAAGCTGCCTCCCAAGCTGGTTCGGCGGCCGAAAGTGCCTTCGGCTGCCGAACCTGGTTTCTGCCAAAGGGCAGAAACTTGGTTCTTCATGCCCATTTCAACCCCCTACACAACCAATCATGCATAAACTTGTTCTAAAACATGCATAAGCACCATACATCACACCTAGGGGTCTCAAACTATCAAATACCCCAACTACAACACTTCAAACACACACAAACAACATACATTGCTCATCAAAACATCAAAACCCATAAACTCATCAACAAGCCTAAACATGCATCTCTACCCATAAAACAACTTAAAACTTACTTAAAACATATAAGGAGCTTAAGATCGGCTCTTACCTCTTGAAGATCGAGAGGGAGACGACCTAAACTTGGAGATCCACGAAAATGAGCTCCTGGGTTCCCAAAGCTCCAAAACTTGTTTAAAAAGTTCAAAACCTTCGATGCAAGCTTAAAACTCAAGAAAAATGGTGGGGATTTGAAGGAAGAACACTAGATTGGGAAGAGGGAGGTCGGAAGCTAGCTGTGGCCGAAAATGGGAGAAAGCTCGCCCATTTCGGCTAAGTGCCCCTTTTATAGTGGCTGGCCAGGCCACGTTCGGGGGCCGAAAGTGCCTCCGCACGCATGCCATGTTCGGCGGCCGAACTTGACTTTCGGCGGCCGAACCTGAACTTCCCTCACTCATGCTTTCGGGGCCTAACGTGCCTCCAAAACGCATGCATGTTCGGCGGCCGAACTTGACTTTCGGCGGTCGAACCTGGGTTTTCCTCCAAAGACTTTTCATGCAAAAACTCATTTAATTTTCATACTTAAAACCATGAAATGCTTTAAAACATTTTATGAAAACATGTTTCTACCCTACTAGAGGCTTCCGACATCCGAGATTTCTACCGGACGGTAGGAATTCCGATACCGGAGTCTAGCCGGGTATTACATTCTTCCCCCCTTAAGAACATTCGTCCCCGAATGTTCACCAAACAACACATAGGGATCTAACCTTAAAAGAGATGAGGGTACTGCTGGAGCATAGACTCCCGTGTCTCCCAAGTGCACTCTTCCAAGTTGTGGTGGTTCCACAGGACTTTCACCATCGGGATTTCCTTGTTTCTTAACTTTCTGATCTGGGTGTCTATGATCCGTACTGGCTGTTCAACATAGGTGAGATCCTCTTGGACCTCCATATCAGGCTCACTAAGAACCTTGCTCGGATCTGACACAAACTTCCTCAACATCGAAACATGGAAAACCGGATGGATTCTTGCCATTGAAACAGGTAAATCCAGCTTGTACGACACATTCCCAATCTTTTGCAAGATTTCAAAGGGTCCGATGTATCGTGGGGCTAGTTTACCTTTCTTCCCGAAGCGAACCACTCCCTTCATTGGAGACACCTTGAGCAATACCAGGTCCCCCTCCTGAAACTCTAACTGCCTTCTGCGGATGTCTGCATAACTCTTCTGTCTGCTTGCAGCAGTCTTGATTCTCTCTCTGATTATGGGTACTACCCTGCTGGTAATCTCTACTAGCTCAGGCCCTGCCAAGGCCTTCTCTCCAACTTCCTCCCAGCAAACAGGTGATCTGCACTTCCTTCCGTACAAAGCTTCATATGGAGCCATCCCGATGCTAGCATGATGGCTGTTGTTGTAGGCAAACTCCACCAAAGGTAGATGCTGCCTCCAAGAACCGCCAAAGTCCAGCACACACATCCTGAGCATATCCTCTATAGTCTGGATGGTCCTTTCTGACTGTCCATCAGTCTGGGGGTGGAAGGCAGTACTGAAATCCAACCTAGTACCCATGGCATTCTGCAGACTCCGCCAAAACCTGGAGGTGAACTGGGGCCCTCTATCAGACACTATCGAAACAGGAACCCCATGCAGCCTGACGATCTCATCCACATATACCTGCGCCAACTTGTCCACAGAGTAGCCACTCCTGACAGGGATGAAGTGAGCAGATTTGGTGAGTCTGTCCACAATCACCCATATGGAGTCCAATCTGTTGGACGTCGCCGGTAACCCTACTACGAAGTCCATAGCTATATTTTCCCATTTCCATTCTGGAATCGGTAGCGGGTTAAGCATTCCAGCCGGCTTCTGATGTTCCAGCTTCACCCTCTGACACACTTCGCAGGCTGACACGAACTGTGCCACTTCTTTCTTCATCGCTGGCCACCAATAAACTTTTTTCAAATCTTGATACATCTTGGTGGATCCGGGGTGAATGCTGTATCTTGCATTATGAGCCTCTCTCATAATGTCTCCTTTTAGCCCTATGTCATCTGGTACACATAATCGACTTCCATAGCGGAGGATCCTCTTACTGTCGAATCTGAACTCACTACCACTGCCTGACTGAACAGTCCTGGCAATCTTCACTAACTCGGGGTCCTCATGCTGTTTCTGAGCAACTTGCTCAAGGAACACGGGTGTCACTTTCATCTGAGCCAACAAGGCACCTGTACCCGACAACTCTAACTGTAGCCCTTCTTCGATGAGCTTATAGAACTCCTTTACTACTGGTCTTCGTTCTGCTGTGATGTGGGATAGACTGCCGAGTGATTTCCGGCTTAAGGCATCAGCTACAACATTAGCCTTACCCGGATGATACTGGATTTTGCAATCGTAGTCACTGAGCAGTTCTACCCATCTCCTCTGTCTCAAATTCAAATCTCTCTGACTCAGGATGTACTGCAGGCTCTTATGATCTGTAAAGATCTCACATTTTACCCCATAGAGGTAGTGCCTCCACATCTTGAGTGCAAAGATTACTGCTGCCATCTCCAGGTCGTGTGTGGGGTAATTCAACTCATGCTTCTTCAGCTGCCTAGAAGCATAAGCAATCACCCTCTCATTCTGCATCAGTACACAACCCAGTCCCACACGGGACGCATCACAAAAGACTGTAAAGTCCTCATTACTAGATGGCAGAGCTAAAACTGGTGCTGAAGTCAACCTCTTCTTAAGCTCTTCAAAACTCTCTTCGCACTGGTCGGTCCACAGAAACTTCTGATTCTTCCTGGTTAACCTGGTCAGAGGAGCTGCTATCTTTGAGAAGTCCTGAACGAACCTCCTGTAGTAACCAGCCAAACCCAAGAAACTTCTAATCTCTGTCACTGAAATGGGTCTAGGCCAGTTAGCCACAGTTTCTGTCTTCTTGGGGTCCACCTCAATACCATTCTCTGACACTACATGCCCCAAGAATGAAATGCTCCTTAGCCAGAACTCACATTTAGAGAACTTGGCATACAAGCCATGTTCCCTCAAAGTCTGCAAGACCAACCGCAGATGATGGGCATGCTCTTCTGCATTCCTGGAATACACTAAGATATCATCTATGAAGACAATAACGAAGTGATCCAGGTATTGGCTAAATACTCTGTTCATGAGATCCATGAATGCTGCAGGGGCGTTTGTTAACCCGAACGGCATCACTAGGAACTCATAGTGCCCATATCTGGTCCTGAAAGCTGTCTTTGGCACGTCTTCATCTCTGATCCTCAGCTGATGATACCCAGATCTCAGATCTATCTTGGAGAAACAACCTGCTCCTGCTAGCTGGTCGAATAGATCATCGATCCTAGGCAACGGGTACTTGTTCTTGGTAGTGACCTTGTTCAACTGTCTGTAGTCGATACAAAGTCTGAGGGATCCATCCTTCTTTTTCACGAACAACACTGGAGCACCCCAAGGTGAGGTACTCGGTCGGATGAAACCCTTGTCTACCAGCTCTTGCAACTGTTCTTTAAGCTCTTTCAGCTCTGCTGGCGCCATCCTGTAGGGAGGGATAGAGATCGGTCTGGTTCCTGGCATCAATTCTATCTCGAACTCTATCTCCCTCGGAGGCGGTAAACCTGGCAGTTCGTCTGGGAAAACATCTAAGAACTCTCTAACCACAGGCACCGAGGCGGGCTCTCTGACATCTCTGTCTAGCTCTCTCACATGAGCTAGATAACCCTGACAACCCCTCCTGAGCAGCCTACGAGCCTGTAGGGCTGATATCAAACCTCTAGGTGTACTCCCCCTGTCTCCTCTAAAGACAACCTCTGACCCATCCTGACATCTGAACTTAACTACCTTGTCTCTGCAATCCAAGGTAGCACCATGGGTAGATAGCCAATCCATCCCTAGAATGACGTCAAAATCTGTCAAGTCTAGAACCACTAGGTCGGCGGATAGGCATCTTCCCTCTATGAAAACTGGACTGTACTGGCAGACTGACTCTGCCACTGACGGGTCACACTTGGGTCCACTGACCCATAGGGGACACTCTAACCTAGAGACCATCAAACCCAACCTCTCGACCGCTCTCGGAGAAACAAAAGAATGGGATGCACCCGGGTCCATTAAGGCATAAGCATCTGAACAACCAATGATGATATTACCTGACACCACGGTGTTGGATGCGTTTGCCTCCTGCTGTGTCATTGTGAAGATCCGTGCTGGAGCTGACGGACCTTCCCCTCTGTAAACTGATGAAGAAGAGGCTGACCCTCTCCCTCGGCCTCTGCCACTAGCCTGTGTTGCGGCTGAAGCTGCTGGCTGTGCCACACTACCTGAAGTTGTCTGCTGGGGCTGTGCCGTAGGAACTGCTCTCGGACACTCCCAAGACATGTGTCCCTCTTGCCCACACCTGTAGCAGGCTGTCGTCCCAAACCGGCATACCCCTCTGTGTAGCTTACCACACCTTGCACACACTGCATTATCAGCACCAGAGCTTGAGCCACTTCCTAATCCCAGACCTGACTTGATCTTGCTCCAGAACTTACTCTTCTTTGGTTTCTTAGTGGTACTGCCCCACTTCTTACTAGCTGAACTCAAGGATGAAGGGGGTCTATCCTTCCCCCACTTGGGGTCTTAGAACCTAAAGGCTGTGTCACTGACTGTTTAACTGTCCCCTCGATGATTGCACTAGCCTCCATTCTCCTGGCCATGTCTACAATGGCATGGAAACTTTCTCTATCAGCTGACTGAATCAAGGAGGAATACCTGGAATGGAGCCTCATGATATACCTCCTTGACTTCTTCGGATCTGTGTCCAGATGTTGCCCAGCAAACGGCAACAACTCTAAGAACTTGTCGGTGTACTCATCGACACCCATTCCCTCTGTCTGCCTCAGCTGTTCAAACTCAATCATCTTCAGCTCCCTTGAACTGTCAGGGAAAGCCCATCCTGCGAACTCATTCGCAAACTCCTCCCATGAAAGACTGTCCACCCTCGGTTTCACGTAGCCCTTGAACCACTCACGGGCCTTTTTGCATTTCAGGGTGAAACCAGCCATCTGAATGGCTCTGCTGTCATCAGCCCCTATCTCATCTGTAATTGTTTTGACCTTCTCCAGGTACACAAACGGATCATCACCGGTATCAAACTGGGGAGCACCCAACTTCATATAGTCGGTCATCTTGGCCTTGCTCCCTCCAGATGAGGTAGGTTGAGGTCTTTGGGTTTCTGTAACTGCGGTTTCTGCTGGTGGTGGAGGTGCGGCATCCCCTGGGATAGGGTTTGCTGTGCCTGGATGGAAGGATGGAGGTGGGTACATAGGGTACTGTGGATACTGTGGGTAGAAAGGTGGGTATGGCATGTGAGAAGGGTAAGGATTGAAACTGGGGTAATCCGATGTACCTCCCATCGAATGCCCGGGGTATGGTGAAAAAGGTGGGTACTGGGGTGGTGGAACAAACCCCGAGGCCTGAGTGCCTCCCTGAGACTCTCCCATGCCCTCTTCCGGCATGCTTACACCAAGGCTACCGTCCCTTCTCTGCTCTACATCCATCTCTTCTTCTCCATCAACTGACATTCTTTCCTGAACTGTACCCCTTACTGATCTGCTTCTACCCAGATCCAAAGACCTTCTAGGGTCCCTCACTGCTCTGTCCCTGTTGGACCTGCTTGACATTGCCCTTGGCAATGCTGGAGGACGGGCGCTCGTGCCCTCATCCTCCGGTGGTACTCTAGTCAATCTAGCCGATCGACGAGTTCCTCGCATTCTGTTTACTGAAAAACAGCACAGATAGCAAAACATTAGCATCAAATGGTTCATGTGGAAACACATGAACCCACATCATATACATAGCATATCTCATGGCATATCATACTTTCATGCAAGACAGGACTCTACATCCTATCCTAGTGGACATGATTTCCTATTGTGCTTGACCTTTCTATCACATCTATGAGCCCGACACTCTAGGTCCGACCATATGAACCTAGGGCTCTGATACCACTCTGTAACGACCCGGAAACCGGACCGCTACCGGCGCTAGGATTCAGGTCGGCTTAAGGCCGCCAGAACCCGTAACAAGCCAAACATACATCCTGTGAACCTGTTTAATCCCATACATGATCAACAACATACATAAAAATGAGAACTTTTCTTTCCAAGCCTAACCTGGCATACATAACATATCATAAACCCCTCATTGGAGCCCTCATCAAATACTCCAATGGGTAACATAACATATGATAGGCTTAGATAACATAAACATCATAAAACATTTTTGGATCATATACACAAGGGATTAAAACAAACTCCAGTCAAGCACATTCTAAACTTTCATTACATTACATAACATACTTTTACATTACAAATAAACCATGTCCACAGCTAAGCTATTACATAAACTTCTCTTATTCTTGCTGACTTCTCTATCTACACTGCACCTGCAAGACTGGGGTTAGGGGAGAGGGGTGAGCTATAAAGCCCAGTGAGCAGAAAGATAAAAAAAACATGTGATTTAGTTTCACCATTTTTATGTTTGTTATTATTTATTTTATTTTATTCTTATCATAATTATTATTATTATTATTATTAAACTTTTTCTTATTCATGCTTTTATGAAATGCAACACATCACAGCTAATCACATAAAGGATGGTATTGTCACCATTAGTCCTCAACATCTCCAAATGCCAGGGGCGTAGAATGGGCCTCACTGGTCTTTCTCTTACATAACATAACATAACATTCTAAAGTGCCAGGGGCGTAGAATGGGCCTCGCTGGTCTTTCTCTTACATAGTGCCAGGGGCGTAGAATGGGCCTCGCTGGTCTTCCATAACGTATCATCATAACATAACATCAGAGGACTATGGATCACCCAACAACCATCCACATCAACATCAAATTATGCAATGCAACATATTCGTGAATTTCTAATGCAAACATCCTGGAATATTCCATGGCATTAATGATGCATGAGTATGCTTTCAGATTCATTCATTTGTTCATTTATTCAATTACTTTACTTAGAAACTTAGGGAGTTATCCCACTCACCTGGTGACTGAAGCTTTAACAACGGACTCTGAACGACTATCTCACAACCGGGGGTCTCGGTTCCTCGGATCCGAACCTACACAGGTGGACTCAAATGAGGCACCAAACAACAAGAACATAACTCTAAACATACCCCCAAAAACCTCCTAAAAACACCTCAAAACATCCCTAGAAAACATGCAAGAAAAGGCTGGGATGGGCACTTTCGGCGGCACCTTCGGCGGCCGGAAGTCCCTCCAGAGCCAAAAGTCAGGCAGGTTCGGCGGCACCTTCGGCGGCCGAAACTCCCAGACAGAGACAAAACTCCCACTTTCGGGGGCAGGCTTTGGCAGCCTAAAGCTGCCTCCCAAGCTGGTTCGGCGGCCGAAAGTGCCTTCGGCTGCCGAACCTGGTTTCTGCCAAAGGGCAGAAACTTGGTTCTTCATGCCCATTTCAACCCCCTACACAACCAATCATGCATAAACTTGTTCTAAAACATGCATAAGCACCATACATCACACCTAGGGGTCTCAAACTATCAAATACCCCAACTACAACACTTCAAACACACACAAACAACATACATTGCTCATCAAAACATCAAAACCCATAAACTCATCAACAAGCCTAAACATGCATCTCTACCCATAAAACAACTTAAAACTTACTTAAAACATATAAGGAGCTTAAGATCGGCTCTTACCTCTTGAAGATCGAGAGGGAGACGACCTAAACTTGGAGATCCACGAAAATGAGCTCCTGGGTTCCCAAAGCTCCAAAACTTGTTTAAAAAGTTCAAAACCTTCGATGCAAGCTTAGAACTCAAGAAAAATGGTGGGGATTTGAAGGAAGAACACTAGATTGGGAAGAGGGAGGTCGGAAGCTAGCTGTGGCCGAAAATGGGAGAAAGCTCGCCCATTTCGGCTAAGTGCCCCTTTTATAGTGGCTGGCCAGGCCACGTTCGGGGGCCGAAAGTGCCTCCGCACGCATGCCATGTTCGGCAGCCGAACTTGACTTTCGGCGGCCGAACCTGAACTTCCCTCACTCATGCTTTCGGGGCCTAACGTGCCTCCAAAACGCATGCATGTTCGGCGGCCGAACTTGACTTTCGGCGGCCGAACCTGGGTTTTCCTCCAAAGACTTTTCATGCAAAAACTCATTTAATTTTCATACTTAAAACCATGAAATGCTTTAAAACATTTTATGAAAACATGTTTCTACCCTACTAGAGGCTTCCGACATCCGAGATTTCCACCGGACGGTAGGAATTCCGATACCGGAGTCTAGCCGGGTATTACAGGCATTACAAGGAACTCATAATGCCCATATCTGGTCCTGAAGGCTGTCTTCGGCACATCCTCCTCCCTTATCCTTAGCTGATGGTATCCCGATCTCAGATCTATTTTGGAGAAACAACCTGCTCCGGCTAGCTGGTCAAATAGATCGTCGATCCTAGGCAACGGGTACTTATTCTTGGTAGTGACTTTGTTCAACTGCCTGTAGTCGATACAAAGCCTAAGGGATCCATCCTTCTTTCTCACAAACAAAACTGGTGCACCCCAAGGTGAGGTGCTCGGTCGGATGAAGCCCTTTTCTACCAGCTCTTGCAACTGTTCTTTCAATTCCTTCAACTCAGCTGGAGCCATCCTGTAGGGAGGAATAGAGATCGGTCGGGTTCCAGGCATCAATTCTATCTCGAACTCTATCTCCCTAGCAGGTGGTAAACCTGGCAGCTCGTCTGGAAAGACGTCTAGAAACTCTCTAACCACTGGCACCGAGGCGGGCTCTCTAACCTGACTGCTAAGCTCTCTCACATGAGCCAAATACCCCTGACATCCCTTCCTAAGCAACCTACGAGCCTGAAGAGCTGATATCAGACCTCTAGGTGTACCCCTCCTGTCTCCTCTGAAGACAACCTCTGACCCATCCTGACCTCTGAACCTGACTACCTTGTCCCTGTAGTCCAAGGTAGCACCATAGGTAGATAACCAGTCCATCCCTAGAATGACGTCAAAATCTGTCAAGTCTAGAACCACAAGGTCGGCGAAAAGGCATCTTCCCTCAACAAAGACTAGGCTGCACTGACAGACTGACTCTGCCACTGATGGATCACACTTGGGTCCACTGACCCAGATAGGACACTCTAACTCAGAGATCATCAAACCCAACCTCTCGATGGCTCTCGGAGCAATAAAAGAATGAGATGCACCAGGGTCCATCAAGGCATACACATCTAAACAACCAATGACTAAGTTACCTGCCACCACGGTGTTAGATGCATCTGCCTCCTACTGAGTCATCGTGAAGATCCGTGCTGGAGCTGATGGACCTTCACCTCTGAAACCCGCTGAAGAAGAGGCTGCTCCTCTCCCTCTACCTCTGCCACTGGCCTGAGTCGTGGCTGGAGCTGCTGGCTGAGCCACACTGCCAGAAGCTGTCTGCTGAGACTGCGTTCCAAAAGCTGCCCTAGGACACTCCCGAGCCATGTGTCCCTCTTGCCCGCATCTGAAGCAGGCTGCTGTCCCAGCCCGGCAAACTCCCCTGTGTGGCCTACTACACTTTGCACAAACTGCATTATCCGCACCAGAGCTCGAGCCACTCCCTAGTCCCAGACTGGACTTGACCTTGTTCCAAAACTTGTTCTTCTTTGGCTTCTTGGTGGTACTGCTCCACCTCTTGCTACCTGAAGCTGCTGCACTAAAAGAAGAAGAGTCTGGGGTGTTAGAACCAGAAGGCTGTGCCATTGACTGCTTAACTGTCCCCTGAATGATGGCACTGGCCTCCATTTTCCGGGCCATATCCACTATGGCATGGAAGCTCTCCCTATCTGCTGACTGGATCAAGGAGGAATATCTGGAGTGGAGTTTCATGATATACCTCCTTGACCTTTTCTGGTCCGAGTCAAGATTTTGCCCTGCAAATGGCAACAGCTCCAAGAATCTGTCTGTGAACTCCTCTACACTCATCTCATCAGTCTGCCTCAACTGCTCAAACTCTATCATCTTCAGCTCCCTTGAACTATCTGGGAAAGCCCATCCTGTAAACTCGTTTGCAAACTCTTCCCAAGACATGCTGTCCACTCTCGGGTTCACATAATTCTTGAACCACTCTCGTGCCTTCTTGCACTTAAGCGTGAACCCGGCCATCTGAATGGCTCTACTGTCATCAGCCCCAATCTCATCTGTGATCACCTGAACCCTTTCAAGATACACAAATGGGTCATCCCCTTTTTCATACTGAGGAGCACCCAGTTTCATGTAGTCGGTCATCTTGACCTTGCTCCCACTGGCTGAGCTAGGTCTAGAAGGTTGAGTAACTGGGGCTGCTGGTTCTGTAGGTGGTGGAGGTGGTGCAACATTTTCTGAGGTAGGGTTTGCTGGATTTGGATAGTAAGGTGGGGGTGGATACATTGGGTATTGTGAATATGGTGGGTAGTAGGGTGGGTATGGCATCTGTGCGGGATAAGGGGTGAAGCTAGGGTAATCCGATGTACCTCCCATCGAATACCCGGGATTTTGTGAGAAGTGTGGGTAGTGGGGTGGCTGAATAAATCCCGAGGCCTGAGTGCCTCCTTGGGACTCTCCTATTCCCTCTTCTGACATGCTAACTCCCAGACTGCCATCCCTCCTCTGCTCTACATCCATATCATCCCCCATGTCTTCTGAAATTCCTCCCTGAACTGTTCCCCTCACTGATCTGCTCCTACCCAGATCCAGAGACCTTCTAGGGTCTCTTACTGCTCTTTCTCTGTTAGACCTACTAGACATTGCCCTAGGCAATGTAGGAGGACGGGCGCTCATGCCCTCATCCTCAGGTGGCACTCCAGTCAATCGTGCAGATCGACGAGTTCCTCTCATCCTGTTTTCTGAAAGGCAGCACATAACAAGCAAACATTAGCATCATATGGTTCATGTGGGCACACATGAACCCTCATCACATACATCACATATCATTAATGCACATGCATATAATCATGGCATTTCACATCATCATGCAAGACAGGATTCCACATCCTATCCTAGTGGACATGATCTTCCTATTGTGCTTGACCTTCTATAACATCTATGAGCCCAACACTCTAGGTCCGACCATATGAACCTAGGGCTCTGATACCATTCTGTAACGAACCGAAAATCAGACCGCTACCGGCGCTAGGATCCAGGTCGGGTTAAGGCCACCGGGACCCGTAGCAAGCCTAACATGCATCTTGTGAACCTGATTAATCCCATACATGATCAACAACATACATAAAAATTAAAACTTTTCTTTCATTCATTCTCTCATACACCAACTCAACCTGTGCATGCACTGAACATAAACATAATCATAAACATTGGCCCCTCTGTGGGACCTCATCAATGCCCCCAATGGGTGGCATAACATGTGTTGAGTTGATTTACATAAGCATTACAAAACCTCTAAGATCATGTATTAAAAGGGATACCATACACATAGGGTCAAGCACAATCTCTAATCCTCAATGTCATTACATTACATAACTATTCACAACTCTACATCATTATACAATTTGTCATGTCCACATTCTAGCTATTACATACATAAGACTTCATTACTCTTGCTGACCTCCTGGTCTACCCTGTACCTGCAAGCCTAGGGGTTAAGGGAGAGGGGTGAGCTACGAGAGCCCAGTGAGCAGAATAATAAAACATTTGAAATATATGATAACATGAAATGCATCACATCACAGCTAATCACATCAAGGATGAATTTGTCACCAATAGTCCTCTACATGGTCCAACTGTGCCAGGGGCGTAGAATGGGCCTCACTGGTCTTTCTCTTACATAATCATAACATAGCATAACATAACATTCCAACTGTGCCAGGGGCGTAGAATGGGCCTCACTGGTCTTTCTCTTACATGGTGCCAGGGGCGTAGAATGGGCCTCACTGGTCTTCCGTACCGTATCATCATCATATCATAACATATGAGGACTAAAGGATCATTCAACATTCATCCGCATCATCATAATGTCTCCCTTCAGACCCACGTCATCTGATACACACAATCTATTCCCATAGCGGAGGATCCCCTTACTGTCAAATCTGAACTCTTCGTTCTTGCCTGACTGAACAGTCCTGGCAATCTTCACTAACTCTGGGTCCTCGTGCTGTTTTTGAGCCACCTGCTCCAGAAACATAGGTGTTACTCTCATCTGGGCTATCAAAGCACCTGTACCAGACAACTCTAACTGTAGACCTCCATTAATGAGCTCGAGGAACTCCCTCACCACTGGTCTCCTCTCTGCTGTGATATGGGATAGACTGCCAAGTGATTTCCGACTTAAGGCGTCTGCCACAACGTTCGCCTTACCCGGATGGTACTGAATCTTGCAATCTTAGTCACTAAGCAGTTCTACCCATCTTCTCTGCCTCAGGTTTAACTCTCTCTGACTCAGGATGTACTGCAGGCTTTTATAATCTGTGAAAATCTCACATTTAACCCCATAAAGGTAATGCCTCCACATCTTGAGTGCAAAGATTACAGCTGTCATTTCTAGGTCATGTGTAGGGTAATTCAACTCGTGCTTCTTTAGCTGCCTAGAAGCATAAGCAATCACCATTTCATTTTGCATTAGCACACAACCCAGTCCCACACGGGACGCATCACAATACACTGTGAAGTCTTCATTACTAGTTGGCAGAGCTAACACCGGTGCCGACGTCAACCTCTTCTTTAGCTCTTCAAAGCTCTCTTCACACTGGTCGGTCCACACAAACCTCTGATTCTTCTTAGTCAATCTGGTCATAGGAGCTGCAATCTTAGAGAAGTCCTGAATGAACCTCCTGTAGTAACCTGCCAAACCCAAGAAGCTCTTGATCTTTGTCACTGTAATGGGTCTAGGCCAGTTAGCTACAGCTTCCACCTTCTTGGGGTCCACTTCGATTCCATTTCCTGACACAATATGCCCTAAGAATGAAATGCTCCTCAACCAGAATTCACACTTGGAGAACTTGGCATACAAGCCGTGTTCCCTCAAGGTCTGCAGAACTATCCTCAGATGATGGGCATGCTCCTCTACATTCCTGGAATACACTAAGATATCATCTATGAAGACAATAACAAAGTGATCCAGATACTGACTGAAAACTCTGTTCATGAGGTCCATGAATACTGCAGAGGCATTGGTTAACCCGAACGGCATTACAAGGAACTCATAGTGCCCATATCTGGTCCTGAACGCCGTCTTCGGCACATCTTCTTCTCTTATTCTCAGCTGATGGTACCCGGATCTCAGATCTATCTTGGAGAAACAACCCGCTCCGGCTAGCTGGTCGAATAGATCATCGATCCTTGGCAACGGGTACTTATTCTTGGTAGTGACTTTGTTCAATTGTCTGTAGTCGATATAAAGTCTAAGGGATCCATCCTTCTTTTTCATAAACAGAACTGGAGCACCCCAAGGTGAGGTACTCGGTCGGATGAAGCCCTTATCTACCAGCTCTTGCAACTGCTCCTTAAACTCCTTCAATTCTGCTGGTGCCATCCTGTAGGAGGGATAGAGATCGGTCTGGTTCCAGGCATCAACTCTATTTCAAACTCTATCTCCCTAGCAGGTGGTAAACCTGGCAGCTCGTCTGGAAAGACATCTAAAAACTCTCTGACCACGGCACTGAGGTGAGCTCTCTAACATGACTATCCAGCTCTCTCACATGAGCTAGAAAACCCTGACAACCCCTCCTGAGCAACCTACGAGCCTGTAGGGCTGATATCAAACCTCTAGGTGTACCCCTCCTGTCTCCTCTGAAGACAACCTCTGACCCATCCTGACCTTTGAACCTGACTACCTTGTCTCTGCAGTCCAAGGTAGCACCATGGGTAGATAGCCAATCCATTCCTAGAATGACGTCAAAATCTGTCAAATCTAGAACCACAAGGTCGGCTGAAAGGCATCTCCCCTCAACAAAAACTGGACTACACTGGCAGACTGACTCTGCCACTGACGGGTCACACTTGGGTCCACTGACCCATAGGGGACACTCTAACCTAGAGACCATCCAACCTAACCTCTCAACGGCTGTCAGAGCAATAAAAGAATGAGATGCACCAGGGTCCATTAAGGCATAAACATCTGAACAACCAATGATGAGATTACCTGACACCACGGTGTTTGATGCATTTGCCTCTTGTTGTGTCATGGTGAAGATCCGCGCTGGAGCTGATGGACCTTCACCCCTGAAACCCGCTGAAGAAGAGGCTGCCCCTCTCCCTCTGCCTCTGCCACTGGCCTGCGTCGCAGTTGGAGCTACTGGCTGAGCCATACTACCAGAAGCTGTCTGCTGGGACTGTGCCATATAAGCTGCTCTAGGACACTCCCGTGCCATGTGTCCCTCCTACCCACATCTGAAGCAGGCTGACGTCCCAAACCGACATACTCCCTTGTGCGGCTTCCCACACTTCATACATACTGCATTGTCTGCACCTGAGCTTGAGCCACTCCCTAATCCCAGGCCTGACTTGATCTTGTTCCAAAACTTATTCTTCTTTGACTTTTTGGTGGTACTGCTCCACCTTTTACTGCCTGAACTCAAAGAAGAGGGATCTAACTTTCCCCCACTAGGGGTCTTGGAACCCTAAGGCTGTGCCACAGACTGTTTTACTTTCCCTTCAATGATTGTAGTAGCCTCCATTCTCCGGGCCATATCCACTATGGCATGGAAACTTTCCCTCTCTGCTGACTGGATCAAGGAGGAATACCTGGAATGAAGCCTCATGATATACCTCCTAGCCTTCTTCTGATCTGTGTCAAGATTTTGCCCAGCAAACGACAACAGCTCCAAGAACCTATCTGTGTACTCATCTACACTCATCTCCTCCGACTGCCTCAACTGCTCAAACTCGATCATTTTCAACTCCCTTGAACTATCAGGGAAAGCCCATCCAGCAAACTAATTAGCAAACTCCTCCCATGATAAACTATCCAACCTCGGGTTCACATAGTTTTTAAACCACTCTCGGGTATTCTTGCACTTCAGTGTGAACCCAGCCATCTGAATGGCTCTACTATCATCAGCCCCTAACTCATCTGTAATCATCTTGACCGTCCTGAGGTACTCAAACAAGTCATCACCTGTTTCATACTTAGGAGCATCCAACTTCAAGTAGTCGGTCATCTTGACCTTGCTCCCTCCAGATGAGCTAGGTTTAGGTACTTGGGCTTCTGGGACCATGGGTTCTGCTGGTGGTGGAGGAGGTGCAACATCCCCTGGGTTAGGGTTTGCTGTACCTGGATAGAAAGATGGGGGTGGGTACATAGGGTACTGTGGGTATGGTGGGTAGAAAGGTGGGTATGGCATGTGAGAAGGATAAGGGTGAAAACTGGGGTAATCCGATATACCTCCCATCGAATACTCGGGATTCTGTGAAAAGGGTGGGTATTGGGGTGGTTGAACAAACCCCGAGGCCTGAGTGCCTCCCTGAGACTCTCCCATGCCCTCTTCTGACATGCTAATACCAAGACTGCCATCCCTCCTTCGATCCATATCATCCCTCACATCTTCTGATACTCCACCTTGAACTGTTCCTCTTCTGCTTACATCAAAAGACCTTCTAGGGTCCCTTGACGTTCTCTCCCTACTAGACCTGCAGGACATTGCCCTAGGCAATGCAGGAGGACGAGCATCCGTGCCCTCATCCTGAGGTGGTACTCCAGTCAATCGTGCAGATCGACGAGTTCCTCTCATCTTGCTTACTGAAAAACAGCACACATCACATAAAACATTAGCATCATATGGTTCATGTGGAAGCACATGAACCCACATCACATACATCACATATCATTAATGCACATGCATAAAATCATGGCATTTCACATCATTATTCAAGACAGGACTCTACATCCTATCTTAGTGGACATGATTTTCCTATTGTGCTTGCCCTTCTATAACCTCTATGAGCCCGACACACTCTAGGTCCGACCATATGAACCTAGGGCTCTAATACCAATCTGTAACGACCCGGAAATCGGACCGCTACCGGCGCTAGGATCCAGATCGATATAAGGTCGCCGGGACCCGTAGCAAGCCTAACATACATCCTGAATACCTATTCAATCCCATCCATGATCATACATTTACATAAAATTTAAACTTTTTCTTTCATTCACCAAGCTTAACCTGTGCATGCACAACTCATAATCATAAAACCCCACATTGGAGCCCTCACCAAATGCTCCAATGGGGTAACATACCATACATTAAGTTTGGTTTACATAAAACATCAATAAAACATCTTATAGAACATGAGCAAAGGGTTTAACCAACATACTAGGGTCAAGCACAACTCTAAACCTCAATAAACATCATTACATTACATGACTGTTCAACACTATTCATTACATCATATTCTTTCTCATGTCCACTTACTAGCTATTACATATATAAAACTTCCTACTCTAACTGACTTCCCGGACTGTCTCGTACCTGCAAACCTGGGGGATTAAGGGAACGGGGTGAGCTACTAGAGCTCAGTGAGCAGAATAGTAAAACATTATATTTAAAAATATATGCTATCATGAAATGCATCACATCACAGACAAATCACATCAAGGATGAACTTGTCACCAATAGCCCTCTACATAACATTCCAAGGTGTCAGGGGCGTAGAATGGGCCTCACTGGTCTTTCTCTTACATTAACATATCATAATATAACGTTCCTATATGCCAGGGGCGTAGAATGGGCCTCACTGGTCTTTCATACCGTATCATCACCATATCATATCATATCATAGGGAGGGCTAAAGGATCATCCACATCATCATCATATTATGTAATGCAACATATTCGTGAATTCTAATGCAAACATCCTAATATATCACATGGCATTCGTGATGCATGAACATGCTCAAATTTATTTATTTGCTTTGGAAATAAAAGTCCATTCTACTCACCTTAGGCTAGCTCTGAAAAGACACTACTGAAGCAGCTAACTCACTGCTGGGGTCCTCAGTTCCTCGGGTCCGAACCTACACAGGTGGACTCAAATGAGGGACCAAACAAACATGAACATAACTCTAAACTACTCCCCAAAATCCCCCTAAAACACCTTAAAACAATCATATAAAACATGCAAAGGAAGGCTGAACAGGACACTTTCGGCGGCAGGTTCAGCGGCCGAAAGTCCCTCCAGAGCCGAAAGTCATGCACCTTCAGCGGCACTTTCGGCGGCCGAAGGTTCTTTCCATATCTGAAACTCGTGCATATTCGGCGGCACCTTCGGCGGCCGAAACTCCCTTCCAGAGCCGAAAGTCCACTTTCGGGTGCAGGGTTCGGCAGCCAAAGGCTTGCCTCCACAGGCAGGTTCGGCGGCCGAAAGTCCCTTCGGCTGCCGAACCTGAGTTCTTCCAAAGTGGCAGAACTCAGCCATTCAATGCACATTTGCCTCCCAAACCTTCCAACTCAAATCCAATACTCCCAAAACATGCATACATACTTCCATAAGCAAATAGGGGTCTCAAACTAACCTAAACCCCAACACAAACACGTCAAACATACATATACAACATACATTAACCATAAACTCAATATTAACCTAAACATGCATTTCTACCGCACAACCTCTCAAAACTTGTTTAAAACATACTAGAAAGGTAGGATCTAAGCTTACCTCTTGAAGATCGAGAGGAAAGACAATCCCAACTTGGAGATGGGAGAGATCTAGCTCCTTGGGTCTCCAAGCTCCAAAAACTCGTTCTTAGCTTCAAAAACTTCAAAAACCAAACAACCACTTGTTAAAACTTGGAAGATTTGAGGAAAATCATCAAAATCAACCTCGGGAGGGCATGGACTCACCTCTGGCCGGAAATGGGGAAGAAACTCGCCCATTTTCGGCCATGGGGCTTCTTATAGGGGCTGGTCAGGCCATCTTCGGAAGCTTAAAGTGCCTCCAAAACTCATGCAAGTTCGGCGGCCGAACATGAGGTTCGGCGGCCGAACCTGGATTTCCCTCCATGGTCTTTTTCATTCAAAATTCAATTTCTTTCTTACTTAAAATCTTAAAATACATTAAAACATTTTATGAAAACATAATTTTATCCTTCTAGAGGTTTCCGACATCCGAGATTCCACCGGACGGTAGGAATTCCGATACCGGAGTCTAGCCGGGTATTACAGCGACTCCTTTGGCCGGTGCAAAGCCTGCTCTAAAATATACGGAAGATTGTCAACATTTAAGATTGTTGAATATGAAGAAAAGCAAAACCCATGTAAGAAGAATACTTAAACTGAAGTGCAAAAGAAAAAAGAAAAAAGTGATTGAAGTGAAATATTAGACCTAGGCACGCACTAGGTCAAGCGCGCGGAAGGCAGCTGGTCGCACACTGCACCCGCGTCTTGCTTGCTAGTGGCGCGATGTCCTCTTCTACTGATCGGTTGATCGCACATTGCACCCATATCTTGCTTGCTGGTGGCGCAATGTCGCTCTTCTACTGATCGGTTGAACTCTATTGCCGGCTGTGGAAGGAGGAAGCCGCTTGGAGGGCTATAAGGAGAGAATGGGCGCGGCTCCAAAAACCAAATGAGATGTGAGGGTAATTTTCACGGGTTGATGAAATATTTTACATATATAACATTAAAATAAAAATTATATAAATAAAGTTTTAATTTATATTAAAAACAGTAAGTAAATTTTCGGTGTTTACAATTTTTACATTTGAGGCAAATTATTAGATGATTTAGGTACACCAAGCCAATAGTAGAATAACAATTAATTAAAAAATTTAAAAGTTAATAAATTTAAATTAGATTTCAACTTCCATGCAAGTATAATACTTTAGTGATAATGCGAGTTTAGTGAGTTGTTTTAATTTTTTTTGATTATTTGTCTTAATACTATTGATTTAGGGGTAATTTTCACTCATGATTATTGAACTTAAATCACTATTTCAGTGCAGTCACTAAATTTTAATTTATTTCAAAAAAATCATCAACGTTTAAATATTTATTTGAAATAGTCATTCGGGTGAGTTTTAATATTTTAGTAATAATACGAGTTTAGTGAGTTGTTTTAATTTTTTTAGTTATTTATCTTAATACTATTGATATAGGGGTAATTTTCACTCAGAATTACTGAACTTAAATCATTATTTCATTGAAGTCACTAAATTTCAATTTGTTTCAGAAAAATTATTAACATTTAAATATTTAATTGAAATACTTAGTGCTGATTTTTCTAAAATAAATTAAAATTTAGTGATTATAATGAAATAATAATTTAAATTAAGTGACCATAAATAAAATTAGCCATTGATTTAGTTAATTTCTTGACATTTGAATGTTATTATACAAACTAGATTATTTGAATCTTGTTATAAACGTAATAATATTTTATTTAGATAATTAAAATTTTATTTAAATAATTTCACTATAAATTTATTTATTATTAATAATTTTATTTTATTATTAAGTATTTTTAATAATTATTAATATATTTTAATTTAATAATAGAAGAAAAGAGAAATACAAAGCAAACAAACCTGAAAATCTAGAATAAACTCGTACCTTCCTTTTTTATCACGATTTTTTAATGAAATCTTAATCTGCTGCAAATGCCATTATAGATATTATGTCTTTTTACAGTGTTCAATCTACATTTCCATATCAAATTCAGGCTGAGATTTAAAATTGAAACCATTTTAAAAATTGGACTTGAATATAACACATTAAATAACTAGTGAAGATTTATATAAAAAACATTATGCACAACTCTAAAAAAATATTATAACTTAATTTTAGAAAAATATAGCGCTCGATCTTCATAAATTTTAAATTTCACTGATATACCAACATGTTTTGTAATAAATCCATTATTTTTTATCTTCGATTCAATTTTTCAACCTGTGATTTATTTTTCTACTCTGGTATACTCTAATAAGCCACTGTCTGACTTCATACCTTTGTCTTCATCCAATCTAGCCTAGATCATGCAAATAAGCAATATCCAACTTCTTTACTAACATTTCATACCAGATTATATAGAGAATATCACAAAATCTTTCTTCTCCAACTTTATTCCAAGCAAGATGGACATTCTCCTCTTCTGTATCATCTCACATATAATGACCCTAGAAGTTAGATGTTATAAATATATTAATTTATATTTCAGCAGGAGGGGTCTTGCAGAAACTTGTTTCTACAGGAAATAGTTGCTGCAGAATCAAGTTTCTGTGGAAAATGGTTCTTGCAAAAACTTGTTTCTGCAGGAATTATTCTGTAGAAACTCTATGTTTCTGCAGAAATTTCCTAAAAAATGTATAATTTCTGCAACAATTTTCCTGCAAAAAAAATAAAATAATAGCTAGAGATTTACTCTATTGCAAGTTATATATATATATAAAATAAAGACAGATTGGTATTTATCAATTAGCTAATTGTTGGTATTTAAGGGCAGTCAAGTTAATTAAATCCAGTTTCAACACTTTAATAATTTTATTTGACCCATTTCCCTTTCAAATAGCTAAAATTTCTAACAGGCATCACCTTTCAAATAGCTAAATAATTAATTAATTTATTTATTTTCCTTTTGGTAAATTATATACAATTCAGTAATATCATACAAATTTAATCATAAGTTAATATATTTTGCAACAATAACCTAATGATATAGTGCAGATTTAACCAAAGTAAAAGTTTGGTGGTTGTTGGATTCTTCGAGACCACCTGGATGGTTGTTTGGGAGATGGTATGGGCAGTTTTGGTGTTGCAGACTTGCCAACCATGCATAGTAGAAGCTGTTGGTATGCGGAAGGCACTTAGCTGGCTGAACAATGTGGATGATGACAGATCATGAAGACATAATTATCTAATTAAATTAAAGATTTTAATAAAAATAAATTTATAATTATTATATTTAAATATAAGTATTTTTTGGCAATGTTAAATAAGAGGAAATATAAGAAATTACAGAAAAGAAAATAAAAGAAAGGAAAAAAATAATAAAGGAAGATAAAAGAAAAAGAGGGAACATAATAGAAAGTAAAAAGAGAGAAGGAATTTAAAATAAAAATTAAAAAAAAAAAAAAAAAACAAAAGAAAAAGAGAAAGAAAGCTAGAGTGCATCCTTTGTCAACTACTGGATTGGGACTCTTTATGTAGGAGTAGGGGTGCGCAGTATTCGGTTCAAATCGAAAAAATCGATCGAATCGAACTGATTTAAAAATTTAATTCGATTTTTTATACATTTCGGTTCGGTTTGATTTTTAATTTTAGAAATTTTAATTATTTCGGTTCGGTTCGATTTTAATCAGAAAAAAATCGAAAAAATCAAACCGAACCGATTAGTGATAATAATATATTTTTTCAATAATATAGAGAAATTAAATCATATAAAAATTAAAATATTTTAATTAAATTTTAAAATATTAAAAATAAAGTGTAAAAAATTAAAAAAATATTAAAAATTGAAACTGATCAAACCGAACTTAATCGAACCGAATCAGACCGGTTCGGTTCGATTCGGTTTCTGACCAAAATCGGTTCGGTTCGGTTTTTATAAACACTAAAATTTCGATTTTCGATTTATTTGGTTCGGTTTTGAACCGAACCGACCGAATGCTCACCCCTATCTAGGACTCGCCTTTTCCTTTAGTTTTGTTGGGAACATGGGTGAGCCGTTTTCAATTTAAAACTGAAATTCAAGCTGAGGATTTCAGTTTATTTTTTAGTTTTGAAACTTATATCTAACTAATTTTACTATTGATGTTCTAAAATCTAAGGAATAGGTTTTGTAGCGTAAGTGTAAACTTAAATGAAGAGTAAGACGTTCATCACTTTTTTTTTTTCTTTTGTCTGCTAGTAATGTTTAACGACTTCTCTATTACACTGTTATCTGTTATCTGTCTCTGTTAATTATATTTATACATATGGATATATCAGACCACCTTTCGCGTTAGGTGGCCATTTAATTCTTTCAACGCTCATACGGATAGGGCTGCGGAATGACCGGATTAGCTCCTCTCCTTCACATCACATCACCGGGCTGAATCATTTCTCACTGGTCTTAGGCTTGCATCTGACCCGGCCCGCCTCATGTGTTTGGGCTGAGACTTGATACGTTGGGCCGGTCAACTAGGGAGGAAGGCTTCATGAAATTCGGGTTATTATTATTCTCTTAGACCTGGTCTCGTCCAGAATCGGAGAGGCCCGCGGTGATTAATAATAATTAAAAAAAATGAATTTTTTTTTATTTTTATATTTAATAAAACTAATTTATTTTGCATTAGAAGTAAATCATACTAAAATTGATAAGATTTTACAAGAAATGATTTTACTCAAAACTATGTAAATCAAAATTACTTAATTAACCTTGAGAACTCTTTTCTTTTTCCTTTTATTCTTTATTTTTTTATTTTAATTTTAAATTTATTTTTAATTAATAATTACTCTTTAAAAAATTAATTTAATTTAATATTGACTATTAATATTTAATTTATTTATATTTAATATTAAAAAATTTATTATATTATTTTATAAATTTTAAAAAATGTTAATTTATATTTTTAATGGTAAAAAAATATGTAAAATTTAGATTTTAAATATTATAAAATATTAATAAGGATTTTTTCAATCAATATCATAAAAATGATTATTATTTATAAAAATAAATATTTATGTTTAATTTAAATAATAAGAATAATAAATAAATTAAATTAATATTTAAATTTATTATTAATTTATTTAATATAAAATAGTTGAATTGAATTCTATTTTATTTAAATTGATTCTATAAAAATAAATTTTTTCATGAATAAAAATAAATTAGATTTTATTAATATATATTTATATTGAATTCTTAAAAAAAATGCATATCAAATAAAGTATACAGATTTTTTTTTATTAAAACAATTTGATTGTTGACCGTTGAGAAGCTTATATTGACTTTTTATTGAAGTTTTGCAAAGCTCTGTAAATTTTGAGTTTTTCTTAATCAAACTGAATCCAATTAAATTAAAATTTATCAATTTGTCTAGTCCCACTTCCTGACCTCGTTTGATTCTTAATAATTATGCATTTCAATTTTTTATTTTTTTTATTTAATTTAGTTTGAAAGTGAATTTGATCAATTGCACAGCACTAGTTGCAGAGCTCAAGTCCAAAGGAACTTCGGAAAGTCCCTTAACAAATTTTGACTGACATTAATTTCTTAGTCCGTTAGTAATATTCCGTTAATAATACTGAGAAATTTATTAATTGAATTGTTATATTCATTGCTAAAATCATTAGTAAATTATTAACAATTGAAATCTGTGAATAAATTTATTAAAAATTTAAATAATTTTAAAATAATTATTATTTCAATTAAATAATAAATTTTATTAATAATATTATTTTTTATTAATTCAATAAGATTTAAAATTATATTATTAGTGTTATTACGTTTTTAATTTATGTTCAATATTTATTAGAAATATATAGAGAGTGGAAATAAGAGAAAAGTAAATGATTATGAAAAAGAATGAAGAATGAGAGTAGAGTAAAAAGATAATTAGAAAAATGAGAAGAAAAGGGAGAAAATAATGAAAAACAAAGAAAGAAAAAGAGAAAAAGAAAAAATGATAGAAAAATAAAAATTATGAAAAAGAAGGAAGAATGAGAGTAGAGTAAAAAAATGATTAGAAAAATGAGAGAAAAAAAAAGGAGAAAATGATTATAGAAGAAAATAAATAAAGAGAAAATAAAAGAAAAAATATAGATAGAAAGAAAATGATAGAAGAAAATTATATGATAGAAAATAATATGAATGATAATTATAGAGAAAATGACGAATAAGAGAAGAAATGGAAGAAAATAATAGAAAAGAAAATAGAGAAAGTGAAAAGAAAATTATGGAGAGAAATAAAGAAAAAAAACAGAAGAGGGAAGAGAATAAGATAAAAAAGGATAAGAGATGAAAGGAAAATGATAGATAAAAAAATGAGAAGAAAAAAATATAAGATAAGAAAGTGAAATAAAAGAAAATAATTGAAAAAAAAAGAAAATAAGAGAAAGGAAAAGGAAATGAAAGAAATGAAAATGATAAAATAATAAAAGGAGAATAGACTGTTATATTTATAAATGTAAATTATTAATGGGTTTATTAACGAATTTGCAATTAGTTATTAAATTTTGAAGAAAAAAGAATTTTTTTTCTTAAAAATTATCAATGGATTTGATATTTGATAGTAAATATGTTGGTAATTGAAAAATGTAAATTTAAAAAAAAAGTATGAAAATTTTAAGTAGTATGTAAATTTATTAACAGATGACATTCATCGGTAAATTTAATATTTTTTTATTTATTAATTTAATAATAAAATTTAATAACATATTTTTAAATTTATTAGTAGTTTTTCGAACACATTATTAATAAATTTAGAATCCGTTATTAATTTAAATATTTTTTTAAATTTACTATCAAATTCAAATTCATTAATGAATTATCAATAAATTTACTAACGAACTTTAAGCTCGTTTGATAAATTTCAACATTAATTATTTTATATATTGCTAATTTTGAAATCGTTAATAATATCAATAGATTGCGAACGAATTTTAAATTTATTAATAAATTTTTACACAAAACTTTTTATATTAAAATTTATCAATAAATTTAAAAATC
The DNA here is from genome assembly GCF_001659605.2 of Manihot esculenta. Classification (NCBI taxonomy): domain Eukaryota; kingdom Viridiplantae; phylum Streptophyta; class Magnoliopsida; order Malpighiales; family Euphorbiaceae; genus Manihot; species Manihot esculenta. The sequence goes on from NC_035167.2 coordinate 22,122,227, forward strand.
TGTTAAAATTATTAAGGATGAAAATTTATTAATAAAATTCGGTAATAAAATTAAAATATTTTTATTAATAAAATCTGTTAATAAAATTAAAATTTTTTATATTAAAATTTATCAATAAATTTAAAAATCTGTTAAAATTATTAAGGATGAAAATTTATTAATAAAATCCGTTAATAAAATTGACCGGTAATTCAAAACTTCATATAAATATTTTTATAAAAAAATCGCATAGATCGCTGGTAGTTTTGCTTCACTGGTCCTTGCTTCAGTTGGTTCAAATCTGGGGTTTAGGTTTAGGAACATCGTGATAACGGTATACGCAGCAACTCTTCAGTGTTTTTTTTTTTTTTTTTTTTTTTTTTCTGTAATTTTATATTAAAAAATAAATTATTAATTATTATATTTCATCAACCCATAATTCTTATCCATTTTTTATTATTTAGTTGTTTTAAAATTATTATCATTTTTTTATATTATAATAATATATAAATTAATTATTATAATTTTATTTAATTATTTAATAAAATTTAATATTTTCAACATAAATATAATTGAAAAATTAATTAAAAAATTATTTTTTTAATATGTATAAAAAATAAAATGAAAAAAAATTATGAGATGAATGGAATAGGGATTAAACAGATAACACTTCTATATCAGAAATAGAAACGAGAGAGAACTTTTCAAACAACAGGAGGAATATATTGGAACAAAACGGTTAGGGAACAAGCATTATTAGCAACACAAAGTAAACATAACAGGTTTGCAGCAACGTCCCTTCCTTTCATGCAAATAAAACTAGCAAAGCCTAGTGCAGAAACAGCGGCGTCGGAATCCTTTGCACTTGCCGCCAGAGAAGCCTTCATTCCTACACACTATAGCACAGTTGTGGGCTATCGTGCACACTCCTCTGAAATGATGGCTCTTTGACTCGCAAACCCTAGCTTCAATGGGCAGCACCATCTCCTCTGCACGCAGGGCATGCGTAACAAACACATTAAATAGAAATTTCTGTATCAATCTCTTAAAGGAGACATAAAGCCGTAACTAGAATTATTTTCACTTGTCAAAGGTTATTTCAAAAGAGTTGTATTAAGTTATTAAAACCAAAACTTTTTTGTTATGTACGAGATATATATTTGGTTTAAAAGAAAGAGAAAGAGATATAATATAGCTTACGAGAAGCCAAGACGATGAACAGCAACAATAAGAGCCCAAAAGATCTCTTCTCCATATGTGTTATTTTGCAGCCTAGCTTTCTGGTAATAATACTTCGGAAATGGAACAAGTTCTCCGTTCTTTCATCTGCGCAAATATATAGCTGCCATAAACTGATATTTGGAGCAGAAAGAGAGTGTTGGAAATTCGAATATTTTCACGTGAAATGAGCAAACCAATGCTCCTTCACATGCTATCTTACACATTTGTTTGTTCTTTTGTAGCGTGAATAGCATCGATCTTTGTTCAGGTTACACGACAGAGTGTGAATTATCTCGGTACGCATCTTCGAACACGCTAGAGAACATAGACAGCAAATCTCGTGAGACATCGTCCAACACACACAAGATAGAGACGAGCGAAGACCTATCTAGACAAAGGTTCTTTATTTGTTTATGCGATAATTATCATGGGCTTTTATCCAGATCCCAAATTAATTTTGACCATAACATATTATTTTTTAATTAACTACCTAATAAAAAAATAAACTAAATATTTTTGTACCTTCACATTTATATTTTATTTTTTTTAATAAACAAAACAATCAAATATCTTCATAAATTTATATTTATATCCTAATATTTAAAACTTGAAAGGTGGAAATGCAATTATCAATACATACAAAAAATCAATAACTCTATCCTTAACCAAGACAATTAATCCGTGACTTTTTTTTGCAGCTCTAGTTACAAACAGAGTGACAATAGAAAAAGAAGCAAGGGATAAAGGGAGATTAATTTGAGAAGAAAATAATTATTTATCACTTTTTAACAGTCTTCTTCTCCAAAATAGCCTCCCTTGTTCAATTTTTTTTTAATTATCATTCCTTTAAATTTCATTCTCTTTTGACATTCAAAGCTACAAAAAAGTCAATGTGGAATTTGATTTTTTCTTTTTTTGGTAACTTAGGTAAGGATATGCTGACTGATTTTTTAGATGTTTTGATAATTATTTTCGTAATTATTTAATATTTAAAAATTGTGATAATATGAATTCATGAAAAATTTGAATTATTTTATTTAATAATCTAAAAAAATTAGGATATAAATGTCAATTTATAAAAGTGTTTGGATTATTTTAGTCAATAATTCAAAAATATAAATTAAAAAATAATAAAAAAGCTAAGTAGGATGAGAGAATGACAATTTTAGATTTTAATAAAATTAATTTAAATTTATGGATAAAATCGTAAATCTTAAACATTTAATTTAATTGTTCAAAATAAAAATTATAGAATACAAATCGTGAATTGTTGAAAATGTTTGGATTATTTAGATTAATTGCCTGAAAAAACAATTTATAAACATCTCTCTAGCTTCTATCTAGAGAGATTCTCTCGTTTCTTTTTGGTTCTTCTGTTTAGGAGCACAAGTCTCTCCCGTTTCTACCATAAAGTTGGCTTCCTGAGGCAGATGGGCCCCTTCCTTTGCTACCTGAAGAGTGAGTCTCCCTCCCCATCTTCGGAAGGTTCTTTTCTGTTTGTTTTTTTTTTTGTTTCTTTTAAATAGATCTTGTGGAAATTTTGGAGGCTTTTTTGTAGACAGGGTAAGTGAGCATCAAACCTACAAAAATCTTAATTCTGTTTAATTTAGATGACCAACTGAAATAGAAGAGTAGTTTAATATAAAAAGTGAGAAAAAAGAGTTTTTGATGAAAATAGTTTTATCTTGGGTAAGTCAAGAAAAATAAACTTAAAAGAAAAATAATAAATAATACAATTGAAAATTGTGAAACAAATAATTAATTAAAAATTTCAGCTGAAGGTAATTAAATTGAGATGTTTTGCGGTTGATCATTGGTTAGAAAAATAATTCTATGTTATTATTTTTGTTTGGTTATAGTAATCGAGCACACAAATCCCACAATTCTTTCTTATGAATAAATTAGTCAGTTTTGCGTTTAAATTAATCATTATTAATCAAATTAAACAATTACAGATTTAATTGAATTAATTAGCATTATTTTCTCAAGAGATTTAATAAACCTCTTGAATTCTCAAGAAAATAACAGTGGAGGTGATGTTCATCGAAATAAAAAATTAACAGAAAATAGAAATAAGATAAAGAGAATTGAAGTGTATAACCTCATAATTTGAATGAAACCTCAATTTAATTTAACTTGAAAATAATTTTTCAGTCTCTAAAGGGCATAGTAAAATTGCAAAAGCTAAAAAAAGAAGAAAAAGAAGAAGAAAAAGATGGAGAAGAAGAGAGGGAGCTGTGGCAAGAGAGGAGAGAAGGGAGAGAGAAAAAAAAATATGATACCTAGATTTAATTCTAAGAGTATTTATATAGGTACAAAAAGATAAAATTTAATAATTTAAAATAAATTATACTACTCTTATCTTATTCCTATTCTAATCTGATTGTGTTTGATCTAACTTGATGCTGATCTTATCCTTGTTTAGGTGGCAAAATCGGGCTGAGGTGTCAATTTTTGAATTCTGGAGCTGTACATCACCTTGGACTACAGGTTTACTCAAGGCTATAACCTCTCGGTCCGAAAATATTCCAATTCAGCATTTTTTCATTAATTTTCTTAACTTCTGCACAAAAACTTGTCAAAAATCAAATTTCAAGTAAATTTGAATTATTTATATCAAAATCATAGTAAAATCATGGAATTTAACAGGGCAAAAGAGTTGAGTTTTGCAACTCATTAGATTCCGCGACACTTACACCTTTGCTTGTTCTCAAGCATAAAAATTGAAAATAATAAAAACAATAAAACACATTCATGTACTCAACCAATATAAAATTGTCATGCAATAGAATGATAGCAGAAATAACTTAATTTCATTAAAGTTCACTTCAACAAGTTTCATGTTTAAAACTTGTTTCTCAAAACATAAAGTTAATTCTCGATTCAATTTCAAACACATAAAATATTAGAATGTCATATAATATTAAACTGTCATTTTCAAGGTTGAGCTATAACTCTTGCAAGTTTTGTGGCTTGTGGTTTGCTTAGTTGGTTGCTTTGTTGTTTTTTTTTTTAATTTATATATTTTAATGAATTTCTCTAGATTTTTTCGCTTAGCCTGCAAGGATTAGGATGGGAGGTCTCTCATTATTTTGTGGGTTTTAAAATGCGTTTATATGCAAAGTTTTTTCAGTATACTAATAAAATTTTTTTATAAAAAAATAAAAATATTAATAGACAACATGGAAAATTAAGAAATGTTAGCTTTATTATGATACCACAATGTTGGAAGAAAGTACACCTATAATTCTCCCAAAAAAAAAAAAAGTAAACAAAAAGCACTTGCATGACTATTGCTAAAATAGATTTAGGATAGTGACAGTAAATTATTACTACTTTAACTATAGTCGTAAGTCAATAGCAACAGTTTGAGAACTTCTACATCTACCTCCGCTACTAAGTATAAGACAACAGTTTAATTATTTTCGCAACAGATAAAAAGTATGACTAAAATTATGATTTTACTAAATATAAAATAAACTTTTTATTAAAGTATGTTATTATAAATAGTAAAAAAATAAACTTCCTTTGTAACGATTTTAAATTGCTGCCAATTGTTGCATTATGAGTTTTAAGACAATAATTTCATAACCATCGTAAATATATCGTTACCTAAACCATAAAATATAGTAATCTATTAGTTTCTAATGAAATTTTACTCTCTTAATTCTCTATTACATACACTTGTAAACACCGATATAGTAGATAATATGACTTTCCAATCCTACAGTGTATGAACCCATTCATGAAGTATAGAGTCATATTTACTAACACCCACAAAAAGTTTACTTAACATTCCATGGATCACATTGCAGCTTTCTGCTAAGCACAGTCGCAGTATGGATGTGAAAATATCAAGTGTCCATTGCCATGGACCTCACGGTAAGGCCAACTGCTATCAGCATCCAAGACACCAAACAAAAATTCAGTCTGGCCCTATCTACTCCAGTTTCATTTATACTCATGTAAAATCAACCATAGACAACCTCCAGAAAGAGTAGCTAGTTTTCTACTGTGCAAATACAATCATCAATGAAGAATACTAATACCTTCTGTTGCTCCTCTAAATTTCCACACCAGAGATGCAAAATAACTCTGCAAGGAGATTAAAATGATAAATTCCTAAGTTCAATACTTGACAGAATGTTAAGCTTTTCAGATATTTATACCAAATATGTCTAATGTAGGTAAAGTTAGATTCTAGTTTGATATTTGTAGTTTCAGCAAATTTAGATAGAATTGGCTTCTCCTTTTATACAGTCAATCAATCAGAGTTGCGACTAGCTTAAGAGAAAATGGCTATTCATGCTTGAAGCCATTGGAATGCCAAAGCCACCATAGAGTCATGCACAGTGTTGCATGCCTCAATGGTTAGTTAAGCACAGAATATGAACATATTCTCCATGCTCCAAGCCTCCAATAAATCTCTCATTTGAATTCCAAAGGAATTGGAAAGCATGATTCACCAATAAACACAAAAAATTTAGTCACATTACAAATAATAGATTATGGACACTTGACCAATTTCTTTATGCATGTATTAACAGATGTTAACAATGTTGCTCCATAATGCACAGAAGAGTGAAACATAATTGCATTATTAAGCTTGATTTTGGATAAGCACAGGTGTCATTGTCGGTTAAAATAGTTCAAACAATCAAGAAAACAGATAGAGATGAAGCATACATCTAACTCACGTGCTCCAAGGACTGCACCCACCAGCATATAACTACCAGAAAGACATAAGATACTGAAAAATGAAACAATCAGTCAATCAAGGTGACTCCAAGTCTATGATAGTTTAACCAGATCAAATCTATTCATGAGGAAAAGAAAAAAAGAATTGAAATCCTTACATGATGACCAAGGTACCAAACCAGCCCCATCCCTTCCCATGAACAGATACAATGGCACAACCCAAAGGATGCTGCCTGTATTACTGCAGCCTGTTACAATAAAAAATGACAGACTTGAAACGTTCATATGCAAGTCAAATCCTATAAATGTATCAAAACAGCAGTTGACAGGGACAAAATAGAATTACAAATATAAAACCTATCCATGATAAAACTACAAAATCTACAATATTCACTATTTTTACTATTTATTCTCTAGTCTTCACATGTTGAAATCTTTTGGCACACTGCAAATGTTACAGGATCACCAGTTACAGCATATTTTCCATTATACACCATAACTTGCTAGCAGAAGCGATGCCCTTAAAGAAGGACACAACACGAGTATAACACGAAATAGCATGGAATGGATTGATAACACCTTTTTCCAAAGGAATTTAAAAGGTATTAATCAGCCACTTATCTAACTTCTAAGTTCTAACTAAAAACTACCTTAATAAATGTCTGGAATACCAACACTGGCGAGAAAAGACTTTAATGTTAAGTGATAACAGTGGGAAGAAATGGAAACGTCCAATCAAATCTATCTCAAGAAAATGTAGAATCATGCAGACAATTAATCCCATGTCCTCTGGTTTACTAAAAGAGAGTTCAAGATGAGAAACAAAAAGGCTATCAGTCTATAACAGCAGGATTAGCAGATTCCATACTATGCCATAGCCAACACCTGATGTCCAATAGGAATGCAAAAACACAAAATTATTTTCAAATACATAGGAAATGCCAGGAAGTTGATCGTCAACAAAGCATGATAACACCATTCATAAGAGATGATATGCATTGCTCAAATATACAATCCTGAAGTTGAAGGGGTTAAGACTTAGGCATTTAGTTGTATGCTTAAACATGTGAACTCAAACTGTGCAGCACATATTGCTTGCTGCAGACAAACATTTGGCGACATAGAGCTAATAAAATAATTTACAGAACATTAAACATTTTAAGTTCTAGATGAATTGCAGACACTCACAAATCACAGGTCCCTAATTTCTCCAGTGAATGTGGCCCCTGTGAAACATAGTGATGACAAAATCAAGGAATAAACAAAGTACTACCAGATATAGAGAGAATTAATGTATTAGAACAAGTAGGAGGAAGGGAAAAAAGAACTTCTCTCACTTGAACACCATTTGAATTGCAAATGACAGAGACATTGAGCGAACAATTCTTGGAGCCAGTGGATGTCTTAACAGTATTTGACATCTTAACAATGACACCTTTTTGTGGATTCCGTTCATCTACATTATTGATGATTATAAAGATAATGTTAGGCACTTGCAAGTGTATAATAACAAAATATTATTCACACTATTTAAATAAAGGAAGAAATATCTTACCAATGATGCTAGTAACAGAGATCAAGACATGTCCAATAGCAGTGCATACATCATAACCTGCAAATGTGAAGAGGTCTAATTAAAATCTACAAGGAAATCTCGAACTTAACCTACCAAAACCAATATTTCAAATGACAAAGATCCATAGTTGAGCTCCATGGTTGTGTAAGACCTTCAGTATAGGAATCTAAAAAACTTGCTATCCTTGAGAGTAAGCCTGATGTTAAGAACAATGTTTCTAACCATTTGCTCCCCTTTTCACGTTTCCTGGGAGTAGGAACCCAAATCTATTAATTACCAGGAAAAGTGCATTTTCCACTTCCCTCAATTAGCTTTATATTAGGTCATACAGGCTTTTTTTTTTTTTTTTCATTCTTCAAATGAGTCCTAAAGTTGTTTCGTGTTTTCTTTCATCAGAAAGAAAAAGAAAACATAAGCAAAAGTCCATCATGGAATTCACAAAAATAAAGCTCAGACTGTGCTTCAGGAACCAACTATGATTTGCCAAAAGTGGTCAAGCCTTCACAATAACTAAAACATTTACACAATGATATAGATGGCAGGCATATTGTGATAGGTAGAAAAGAACACATTGATATAGTGATTCCCACATAAGATAATACTGCTGAGATTCTATTTTGAAGCAATCAACTCGTGTTTCCATTAAACAGTATATCTGCCTACATATAATAGACAAAAAGAACTTTTCTTTTCCAGCAAAAGAAAATGTTATATACGATGAATAAAATGCAGAGGTATCAACTAGCTTGTCAAAGAAAAACTTTGGAGAGAGACCCCTTTGTGATTGACATCTGTTAGTAATTTGTTTAATGTAACAAGTTACTTGATTTGGGAAAAAAAAATAGCAACATTCTTTACCATTCCAACAACAAAGATAACTCTCTGCTCTCCGTCCATTATAATTCATAAAAAATACTAGTTAAGCGCAAAATGCAAATATATGATATGCTTGTTGGGTTAAGACTTAAGAATCAAATTAGGTATATTAGTTTGAAAAATCAGCAACAAAATATAAAAGCCTTATCAGTTTGGTACTGTTCAGGATAAAATATTCCAAACATATGAGTTCATTATACTAAACAAACATAGCACGAAAGAAATTCTCCATGAACATTAACATATCTCCAAATTCAATGTGAATATGCCTTAAAGTCAGGCATTTTTGCTATATATTTACCTCCTATGTTGTCTGTCACAAGTGCAATACATTCCATGCCATAATGTAACGGCCCCCCACAATCCTACAGTACCAAGAAGACGGTTAAGTCCACAGAAAAATGGTATACATGAGGTCCGAAGAAAGCATATGTAATTAAGAATAACAACATTGGTATTCTTAAATAGATTTGGCAGGAAACAAACGCTACATTTGTTGCTTCTCCCATGCAGGTGCCTCATAGACAAATTACAGCAAGCAACAGTATTGCTTTTTATCCAATATATGAACGTCTAGCACCTGGTTCCAGGAAAATATGAAATGTTTTAAGTCCAATGGAATTTCTCTATAACGACAAGATTCTACTTAGAGTCTCTCACATCGTTGCTATAATAACCTTCAAATAATTCTATTGTTCAATTTGGATAAAAGACAACCTTCCAGAGATAACTCCAGCCCTATCATGAAGATATGAAAAAATTGAATGAAGATGAAACTAACAGTACATGACAGGAAGGTAAAAATATGCAATAATCCTACAAAAGCATGCTTTCTTTGTATATCAGTTTAAAATGGAAAAATCATTTGAGATACATCTAGAGGAGAAGCATTTACCAGGCAACCAACACATCTAGGTGGATTGTGATTAAAAATCATCCCATTGCATAGTTGGTCCACAGAGTCAAATAAGATAAATTCAATGCCAAACGAACTAAAAGTAATTGGTCATAAGTGCATAATGGTATCTAAAAGGTTATTACAAAGAAAATACAATGGAAGTAAAAAATTAATGGCTATGTGGCTTTCACACATTTACAGTAGCATTAGGATTCTTTTCATTATTCTTTGGATGACCAATAATGTTCAATACTTCAATATCAACATAGAGATCTTGGACTGCAATGAAAATCCAGCTAGCATATAGCTTAAATTATATTTCTTCCAAATTCAAAAGCAATTTGGAGTTTAATCTCCCAAAAATAATAACAAACTCCTTACAGTAAATGGAAAACAAAGAAGTGTAACCTGATGGAGCCAACCTCAAACCATAGCACAGACTCATTCACTGCCACCTTATAAAAGCTACAACAGGAGAAATGAGTATCTTATTAAGGATTGGACTGAAATGACACGCAGGTAGGCTACCAACTTAATGCTACAGATCCCATAATCGAAAATTTTCACTTTAGATTGATGTGCTAAAGAAATTATTTTTCCCAGATGGAATTTTAATGTTTAATAGAAGCCTTTACGATAAATACCCAACCTAAGTAGATTTCAATTAATTAAAACCATAAAATACCAATTATACAGCACTACTACTATCTCTTAGAAATAGTAATACTTAATTAGCATATACCAAACTGTCATCATGGATTAGTGAATAAATAAGAAAATAGTAAAAATAATAGTTGGGTCTAACACTAATGTAAAGAAAATTCAATGAAGCAATGCATCAACTTTTACCAGTGCTAAATAACATAATCAGATGATAAATTCCAAAATCAAGAAAAAGAGAAAGAGAGAATACCCATCTTCGCTGAGGACACCGCGAGGAAATTTTGGGAGAGGAGATGCTAAACTGAAGTTGAAAAGCTTGTGGCCATCAACAAAGTTGAGTTGGCAGACTGCAGATACAGAATTTAGATACCCAATTCAGTGTAGAATCATTGCAGAGACTAAGTTTGGAAAAAAAAAAATTCAATGAATTGATGCCCATTGTCATTTTTGGCCAATTCAATTGTGTATTGATCTTCCCTTTTCTTTTCGTTTTATCTATTCATTTCGGTTCGGTTTTAGATTCAAAAATTTCAATTAGACCGAACCGAACCGAAATCACCTATACTACGTCGTTTTGAATGTTTGCCCTGAATCTAAATGCTGTGCCACTGAGTAGAGTTCACGCCAATCTCCATTCCATGCCGCCTCACCCTCACGTCACACACAATGACTGTGCCTCTTCTCTGAGCACTGAGCTCCACCACTTACAGCGGGTCCACCGTTCACCGTCCAACCTCCACTCTCCTCCCGACATCGACTGATTAACCATCGCGGCTAACTCGGGTCGTCGCTCTTGACTACGTTGCGGATGCGCGACTTAGCAACGCGGACTCCTCCTCACCTCACTGTAGCTCTCTAGTCTCTCTCTTCACGCAATCGTCGGCGTCGGCCGTCACTCTCCACGCAATCGTCGGCCGTCGCTCTCCAGTTCATCGGCTCTCCGCACCGTCAGCAACTTGGTTGTCCTCACTCCTCAGTCCTCTGTCTTCCTCAGTCCTCAGTCCTCAGTCTTCCTCAGTCTTCCTCAGTCGGCATGCTAAGACAAAATCTAACACAGCTAAGAAAAGAGACTTTATACTTGTTACTAAAAATCTCCTTAATTCCTTTCGAATTCTTCTGATGCGGTCATGCTTTTTGGAGAAACTGCCCATGGAAAGTAAGTGAACTGTGAACTTGGCTCATTTACTGATCAATGATCAATAGCTTTCTTATTTATTTTTTACAGTACTTGGGTGGACTTATAGCATAAACTGTAACTAAGAACTGATTTGGAACTTACTTTTTGTGCTGACTGTGTTATATTCTAAAGTGGGTTATCTTTCGTGTAATGGGTGTCTGAAGCGATGGACCTCTCCGATTCGCCGAATCCGAATAGAGCGTTAACGGAAACGCGCTTCTCCGATCTAAAACCGCCACTCTCAGAACCAGTTCTCGAAGCTCTAACATTAACAGGTTTCGAGTATTGCACGCCGGTCCAAGCAGCCACGATTCCACTACTTTGCAGCTACAAGGATGTTGCAGTCGACGCCGCAACCGGCTCTGGAAAAACCCTTGCTTTCGTAGTCCCACTTGTCGAGATTCTCCGTCGAGCCTCTGCTTCTCACAAACCCCACCAGGTGTGCTTCTCGTCTATCTTCTCCTTTTCTTTTCTTCCTTTTTTGGCGTTTTGAATTTCAAAATGTGTCCTTTTTCTGTAGGGTGAGTTATATGAAGTTGAGTTAAGCTCAGCTTTGTATCTAATTCTAATATATTGTAGTGTCTCTAGCTTACAAGTGATATGCTCAAATTTGTATAATGTAATGGTTGAGCTTATTAGAGTGAGCTTGGCTGTGTTATCTATTTGTGTACAGCTCTGTGTCATTGTGGCCTTTTGGTTTTTGTTGTATTTAGCTTAGAATTTGCTTTTGTTTACAGGTGATGGGGATAATTCTCTCTCCTACTAGGGAGTTGTCATCACAAATATATAACGTTGCTCAGCCTTTCATTGCAACTTTGTCGAATGTTAAGTCGATTCTCCTTGTTGGCGGAGGGGATGTGAAAGCTGATGTGAAGAAAATAGAGGAGGAAGGGGCTAATATATTGATTGGAACGCCTGGAAGACTTTATGACATCATGGAACGTGTGGATTTCTTGGACTTTCGAAACCTGGAGGTAGTGATTTTCACTTGTCAATGAGTTTGTGAACTTTATTTCATGACATTTGCAAGTCAAAATAGAACAAACTCAGGCAGTAGATCTTATAGAATTGATGTTGTTTTCCATTAAAATAGGTAGCATTGACTTCATATAGTTTTATAGAAAGAACCATGCCCATTGATTTCGAGGACATAAGTACAAACTTTTACATGCCTTCTTAGTGTTAACTGAGATATTTACTTGTTGAAATCAGGATATATTTTAGCAACTTTAATGAGAATAATAATTTTATTCGCAAGAATGTGATGACTATAAAGTTTATTAATGGTGATACATTCATTGGTGGTACAGGTTTTAATCTTGGATGAGGCTGATCGACTCTTGGATATGGGATTCCAAAAGCAGATAAATTCCATTATGGCTCACTTACCCAAGCTTCGCAGGACTGGTCTTTTTTCAGCTACTCAAACTGAGGCAGTTGAAGAGTTATCCAAAGCTGGACTAAGGAATCCTGTGAGGGTTGAAGTTCGAGCAGAAACAAAATCATTGACTGACTCCGCATCTTCACATTCAAAAACACCTTCAGGCCTTCAACTTGAGGTTTGTAGTTTGTTGAAATTTATCAGTTGTGTGTCAAATAGTTATTCTTTCAAGATTTTTTTTTCCCTTTTTGTGCAAATTGCACTCGCTATTACAAAATTCTCACTTCTGGTTTAACAATAGGAAATTAGTACATCAAATTCTTTCAACATGGCTGCACACCTTTCGTTTGAATTGTGTTGCTTGAGTATAACATTCCATCTCATCTAATTGCTCGAGGATCCATGATTGTTTTTGGGACTTGTCAATTCTGTATTGATTAACATGCTTGCATATTTGGTGAAAAAATTTTTTGCAATGCTCTTGTATGCTGAACCTGAAAATGGTTGTCTATGGTTCTCTAATTGTTAAACATGATATGTTGTGTGCTTTTCAATTGCTTTGTTAGCTGATGAACCTACTTTTGGTTCCCCCCCCCCCCCCCCGCGTACCACCCTCTCTTTCTGCAGTATTTAGAATGCGAAGAAGATAATAAACCATCTCAGCTTGTTGATCTCCTTATTAAGAACAAGTCAAAGAAGATCATCGTGTGAGTTATTTTTTATATTTCCAATGTCTTAGTAAAGCAACCAGTCTTACTGGCGATTGAGATCATTTTCACGATAATGATTTCCTCACATTTGCAGATATTTTATGACGTGTGCATGTGTTGATTATTGGGGAGTTGTTCTTCCACGTCTTACTGCTTTAAAGGGCTTCTCACTGATTCCCCTTCATGGGAAGATGAAGCAGGTGAATTTTGGGAGATGATATTCATGGTACTGAAATTCATGAACGTTGTGTATTCTGACACTTACAATTTCTTTTGTCTCTTAGACTGCAAGAGAGAAAGCATTGGCTTCATTTACATCTCTCACAAATGGCATTCTTCTATGTACGGATGTTGCAGCACGTGGACTTGATATTCCAGGAGTTGATTGTATAGTGCAGGTAGCATAATAAATAACTAGACTATGTAGCCTTGTAATTTTATAAAAAATGAAAATAAAGATTTCATGTGAAGGTTATTGACCTTTTTCCCTTTATACTCTTTCATTTCTAAAAGCTGATTGATGTTGATATCCTTCGTATTTTTCAGTATGATCCTCCTCAGGATCCAAATGTTTTCATTCACAGAGTTGGCCGAACTGCTCGGTTGGGTAGACAAGGAAGTGCTATCGTTTTCCTTTTGCCAAAGGTTAATTTCTGTCTCTATCCATGTGATCATTACAACTCGGTTCATAATTTCCTGCTCTTGGTTTAAGCATTCAATTCATGTATTATGGGAAGTGATCAGTCTGGTTATGCGAATGCAGGAGGAAGCTTATGTTGAATTTCTGCATATAAGAAGGGTTCCTCTTCAAAAGAAGGAAAAATCAGATCATGCTCCTGATGTTGTTCCTCAGGTAAGAGTGATATCTGTGGTAACTTGGAGTGTCGGGATAGATATTGACTGATCCTGATTAAGTTGATAATGCTATTAAAAAACTTACTTTTAATGAACAGGAAGCATCACAGGTGAAACCATTTATTTTCTATGATGTCCACTCCGTCATTAAGTGGATGCCTTGAATTTTTATTTGAGCGCCATTGCTAATTCCTGAAACCATCAGATATAATGAACCCTATTGTTCAATTATCATAATTTTGAATTATGTTGAGAAATTTGATCTGATTGCTGTATGTCATTATTTGATGTTTTTGAAGACAGCACTATATTTTATAATTACTGGCTTCTTTCTTTGAAGATACTTTATTCAGTTCTCGTTACTTCCATCGCGTCTTTTCTTCTTTGCTCATTTGATAAAATCTCATGATTTCATTTTCAGATACGATCTGCTGCCAAGAAGGACCGAGATGTCATGGAGAAGGGACTGAGAGCATTTGTTTCATTTATCCGTGCATATAAAGAGCATCATTGTTCGTACATTTTCAGGTCACTAAATAGTTTTCTCGAGTTTAGTTGTTTCTCTCTCTCTCTCTCCCTCACTCTCACAAGCTGTATTTAACAGGGTTGGGACTGTATCCAGTATTCCTTCATAAAACCATACGTAAGTGAGGTTGTAATTGTTTAATTGTATGTTATGTTCCACAGATGGAAAGAACTTGAAATTGGGAAATTGGGCATGGGATTTGGCTTATTGCAGCTCCCTTCAATGCCTGAGGTAAAGCACCACTCACTTTCAACCGTCGGTTTTACTCCAGTTGAGGACATCAAATTGGAGGACATCAAGTACAAGTAAGTACTCTTTTCCATCCTTGAGCGTATGCATTAAGTAGAATCAGAGGGGACGACAACTTGTACGACTGAACTTTCCAGGCTTGAAATTTCTTTGTAATTACTTTATGGGCAGGTTGATTTTTCTTTCCTTTTCTTTGGCCCTCTGATATCTTTCCATTTGAAATATTCTCTTATTTTTCCAGAAATTTCAACTGTATCCATGGGCTTAATCTCTTCGTTATGTTAAGTTGCCTGAGATGATAATTTTCAGTTCTAACAGCTAATGACTGTAAAATTAGGGATAAATCTCGGGAGAAACAAAGGAAGAAGAATTTGCAAGCGAAGAAAGAAGCACAACAGCAAGAAGCAAAACCTCAGAAGCCCAAGAATAACCCCAATGCCGCTGCCCCTACTGTTATGAGGAAGAAAACCGCTAAGCAGAGACGAGCTGCGCAGACAGTTGAAGATGAAGATGAATTGGCGCGGGAGTATAGATTACTGAAGAAGCTAAAGAAGGGGACCATCGATGAAAGTGAATATGCAAAGTTAACAGGAACTGAAGAATTACTATAAAATGCATGATCTGCAAATGGCTAGTTTTTGAACTGGAACCTTGCATTAAAGCTTACAAAAGCAAAAGGGAAGTTAACACTTCTGCAGGTGGAACTCTTCTGGAGATTTTGTTGAAGGCTAGATTGGCACAACAGATTGGAGTTGTAGATTTTGTTTCCATGTTATTTATATCTTAGATCAAATTTTCATGCATTGTATAGTGTATGGATCTCACCATTGATTAGAGTTGAAAATTCAATATTGGAGGAACACAAAAGATCAAAGATTCAATATAGTGTGCTGAGCTCACTACCTATAGGCTTATACTTTTAGATGGGATTAGTATGTCTCAGAGAAGTGTGATACTATTTATGGCATGTTAATTGAAAGTGTGATACTATTTATGGCATGTTAATTGAATTTGTGGGCCACTGTTAAAAGTAAAAGTTAGGTTTATTTAGGAAATCATGTTTATCTTGACAATTTTAGTTCTATAATTACTTTGAGTATACGTATTTCTCCTTTTTTTTTTTTCTTTTTTCTTTGTTTTTTTCAAACATAAGCGATTTCTAATTTCTATTACATAAAAGGGAAATGCAGTATTTCAGTCATACACCATACCTATTGAAGAATATTCAATATAAAAAAACAAATTATGGATAGCTACTATAATATATGCTTTAGAAAATATCATTAGAAAATATCATTGAGAAAATTATTAACTTAAATATATATTACTCAAATTTATATAAAAAAAAATAATTCAAAATTACTTGTAACATGCTTTATTATAAAATTTTAAATAAGTAAATAATTTTAAATTTCTTTACATATATATATATAATCATCGGACTTCGCACACCCTTTGGGCTGAATCAAGACTCACAAAAGCACACCCTTTGAGCTGAATCAGGGCCCACAAAAGCGGACCAGGTCTTGAGTTCGGAACGTCCTTAGGCAGGCCTGCCCAGTGGCTTTCAACTCAAGATCTAGCATGAAAGATAGACCGGGTCGTCTGCGAGTCCAAGCCCAATAAAGAAGAGGTCGGCCTATGAAGGAGACATGGGGAAAAATGAGCAAGCCCCGTCCTTTCGCAGCCCTATTCGCATGCGCACCGGGAAAAACTAAATGGCCGCCTGACATAGGTATGACAACTGATGGTACGGGCTCGCATGACAGAAACAGACGTCACTGTAGCAGAGAGGCCGTTAGGCGCCACTGGCAAGCAAGAAGAAAAAAATAAAAGGAAAGGAGTATCCCTAAAAGAATCAAGCTTACACACATAAAAATTCTATTTTCTGGATCTTAAAACATCAATAATCTTATACAGATAAATACTCTAGATCTTTATATCAAATTAAGAGTGGCAATGAGAATGATATTTTAGAGATTATTTCAGGATTTTATACGGAGAGATACTTTAGATCTTTATGTCTCTCATATTATAGGGTCTTGTAATGGTTGAGGGTAATGTGCCAATTGTTTTGGCAATGAAACACCTATTGATGTTAGCTGAGAATAGTAAACAATTTGATTTTTGTGATGAACCAAATGATAGTAAAGGAGAGGATTTAGAGTGTTGTTGATGTTGAACCAAACAAAGATAATATAGGTGAAGTTGATGATATAAAAGTAAGTGTAGAGGATATTAGAGTAGATTATAAAGACGGAGAAGACACAAGAAGTAAAAAATTAACTGAGGATGAACTTCAAATCCTTAATAATTGCAAGGATAGGCAAGAGAGGGAGGATCAAATGTTGGGATTCATTTTAGATTGGTATATGTTTAACTATTTTTTCTGTTTAATTGATGTAAAAGTAGGGGTGAGTATTCGGTCGGTTCGGTTTAAAATCAAATCGAATTGAATAAACTGAAAACTGAAATTTTAGTATTTATGAAAATCGAACCGAATCATTTTGATCAGAAATCGAATTGAACCGAACTGATCTGATTCGATTTAATTCAGTTCAGTTTAATCGATTTCAATTTTTAATAAATTTTTTATTTTTTACACTTTATTTTAGTATTTTAAAATTTAATTAAAATATTTTAATATTAATATGATCTATAATAATATATTATTATCACTAATCGGTTCAATTCGATTTTTTCAATTTTTTTATTAAAATTGAATCTACCTGAAATAATCGAAATTTTTAAAATTAAAAATCGAATCGAATCGAAATAATTAAAAAACTGAACTAAAATTTTAAATTAATTCGATTCGGTCGATTTTTTTCGATTTGAATCGAATACTGCTCAACTCTATATAGAAACATAAAAGTTTACGATTATCTCAAATCGCATTTATTCGCGAGATTTGTTGATTAAGATTTTAGAGAGTATATAATATTACATTTATAAAATTGAAGGGTAAAAAGGAATAAAGAGTAAAGCTTAAAGGTAAAATGGTAATTTGTTACATTAAATTTGTAACCCTATCATGTGGAAAATACGTTTCAATTTTTGAATTAAAAAAATTTTTATTTCCAAAAAATGAACGAACATTCATGCATTTGAGTCATGAATAACAAAGCTAGCCGATTTCTTCTCCGTTTACCACTCCACCTGTCACGTTCTTCTTCATGTTAGCACCTAATTTTCACACTTTCAACTTCTTCAAATTATAAAAAGGGAGAGAGTTATATTATTACTGTACACTCCACATGCACCACTATTCAAATAAAGAAATAAATCATGGGTTCATAGTTGCTTAGGAAGAAAGACAACTGGAGGTATAATATGGGATTCTAAAACAACATCACTTATATCCATATCCCTGCCGGTTCAAGAAATTAAGGTTTGAATTTAAAATAGCACTTAGCAGCTGCAGCTGCAGCTCCGGGAAAGAAGAGGCGGCGGTGCATGCATGCATGCATATTTACTTAATTTTTAGTTGATTACAAATTTAGTATCGTGGAAGTGCTACCTAATTAATTTGACTATGAATAAAAGAGCAAGAAGTTTTTTTTTTTTTTTAAGTAGAATATGAAGGGTTTATTGTATAATCACTAAAATGTAATAATGAACAGATAACGCATAATTTGATACTAAATTAGTAATACTACGAAAAATAGAACATATACTCTGTTTAAAAATTAAAATATTAAAAATTTATATAATTTGTTTACAAAAATTATATAAAAATAGTATTTTATTTTCATAAACTAATAATTTAAAAAAAGGAAAAAATATATATTAAATTAATATGAAAATTATAAGACTATATATATATATATATATATTTGAAATTAATAATAAATTTTTTATTTATATATATTATAATATTATTTTTTATGTACCTAAACAGAACCGTAATCGATCAATTTGCAAAAAAGAAAATATGAGATGGTTGACACATATGGTAGATATTTCAACACTTGAATAAGTAAACTAGAGAAATGGACGAGTGCAATAGATTGCTTAAAATTTAAGAATATTTGTATAAAAATATGTATTTTAATTTACATATTCATTCACTTTTATATTGTAAAAAGATTGAGTTGGACATTAAATTTTTTGAAAATTCGACTGGTATAGATGAGTGAATAAGAGATCTCATGATTATAAATATAATGGAAATCTACTGAATTGCATCTGTGTTAACAGTAATTTTTTGTAAAATTTCGTCATGTGAAGAAAAGGGCTAGTCTTAACCTGTAAAATTTCGTCCAATTAAGAAAAGGGCTAGTCTTAAATAAAGAACCGGTGCAACGGTATTAGAATTTTCCTTTCCATTGATGAACCACGCATTAATTTATTAGATTTTTGTCAGGCATTGCCTCTATTTTAGTGTGACAACTCATACTTTATTCTAGGCGGTTATTATATCGCTTTAATTTTAAAATAATAATAAATAATTTTATTTATATATATTATTAGATTTATATAATTTTATTTTTTTCTTATTAATTTAATAATATTTCAAAATATTATTTTGCAAAGAAAAAATATTACAGACGCCATTTTTAGTTTTTGAAGGACTGCGTTCTTTTTTTTTTTCTTTTACTTCAACACTTATTTTAGTGAAATAATTTATTTCAGGAAAAATAAATATCACTATACGGAAATGAGAAAAAGTACATCATTACATTTTTTAAAATAAAAAATTACTTTATTTGAGACAAAATGACAATAAAAATTACTAATAAATTAAATTCTATTTTTTTAATAAAAATAAAAGCTAGATATAGTAGTTTTTATCTATCACATGATTAAAAACACTTCTGAATATCATTAGAATAAAAGATAAACCGTGTGAACATGAAGCAAAATTTCTTCCTATTTCATAATTTTCTTGAAATAGTAGTGGAAAAAAATAATGATATTTGAGGTTATTAGGGTCAACATACACGTTCTAATCATCCCCCGAACTAGCAGCAGCTGTTCTTCTTTAATACGAAAACTTGGATTTTCCAAATGCCTATAAATATTAGATACCCATCAAACTATCTGTAAAGAAAAACAATGGCAGATCAATTGAACCCTACTCTCCAAGTACTTGTCCTCATTTCTCTTACCTCGTCTTTAGCAATGGGAGCTGTACAGTACAATGTACTAAATTATGGTGCCAAACCTGATGGCAACACTGATTCAACGATGGCCTTCCTAGCCGCTTGGACACAAGCCTGTGCCTCAACAAAATCAGCCAACATATATGTTCCTAAAGGAAGCTTCTTTCTTCGTAAAGTTGCATTCCAGGGTCCTTGCAAGAACAGTGCTATTGTTCTGCGTATAGATGGTACCCTTGTGGCTCCTTCGGATTACAGGGTCATTGGCAGTTCTGGGAATTGGATAATCTTTGAACATGTCCGTGGGGTTACTGTTTCTGGTGGGACTCTCGATGGAAAAGGTACTGGATTGTGGTCTTGCAAGGCCTCTGGCAAGAATTGCCCCGTCGGTGCAACGGTACGTACAACTCACTCGCATATACCCTTTTAATTTTAGAATGTGAAATGCAGCCATTGTGCCCATTTATAAGGGATTCCATGTGCATATATCTATATATATCCAACAAATTTTAAATAAAAATATTAATTCTACTTTTGCATGTGCAGTCACTTGAATTCACAAATTCAAACAACATTGTGATCAGCGGATTGGCATCACTGAATAGCCAAATGTTCCACATTGTCATCAATGAATGCCAAAACGTCAAAATGCAAGGGCTGAAAATTATGGCCTCCGGGGAGAGCCCCAACACCGACGGAATTCATGTTGAAGCATCAACTGGTGTCACCATCCTAAATTCTAAGATAAGTACAGGGGATGATTGTGTATCAATTGGCCCTGGAACTAGTAATTTGTGGGTTCAAAATGTTGTCTGTGGACCTGGCCATGGAATCAGGTAATTAAGCATATGTTAAATATACAAAGAACATATGTGAATATGACGACTTTAATAGTCTGATAAGCTAAAAATCATCAAATGTGTTGATGTGCAGCATTGGAAGTTTAGGCAAGGACCTTCAAGAAAGTGGAGTGCAGAACGTGACAGTCACAGGAACTACATTTTCTGGAACTGAAAATGGAGTGAGAATCAAGACCTGGGGGAGACCCAGCAAAAGTTTTGTTAGGAGCATTGTTTTTCAACATCTTGTCATGAATAATGTTCAAAATCCTATTATAATTGATCAAAATTACTGTCCTAATAACAACAATTGCCCTGGCCAGGTAGCCCAAGTTTACCGAACTGCTCCTTGTTTCAATACTAAGAATTAAATCTAACTCATGTTCTAATAAAATCTCTGCTTTGAACAGGCTTCTGGGGTAAAAATTAGTGGTGTGACCTACCTAGATATACATGGATCTTCAGCAACAGAAACTGCAGTGAAATTAGATTGTAGTAAGAAGAACCCATGTTCTGGGATTCGATTAAAGGGTATAAATCTCACTTACAAGAACCGACCAGCGGAAGCATCATGCAACAATGCCAGTGGAGCCTGTTTATAGAGGGAAAACTAGCAATTTTTATATTCTTTCAATCAAATAGCATCACATATAAATTTTTCATATTATGTATTAAGTTTTTTTTATTGTATTATATAAAATTCCATCTATGATAAATGCAATAATCACTATTAAATTATAAAAAAAAACCTGAAAAATTATTGACAAAGAATTCCAACAAAATTACTCATCCATTTTTTGTAAGCTCACTCATAACACCTATCCAAATTCAAATAATTTATAAGCAGTTTAATTTGTTTACCATCCTATTGATTAAATAAAGTTAATAGTATTTTTATAAGTGAAAAATATTATTAATATAAAAAATTAGAAAAACTAATAGCATGGCTACTCACACCCTTTCTCTAACCTATAGGAGGAATGTGACACGACGTATTTACAGAGTTTGCTCTAAAAATATGCTAATTAATATAATAACTTTTTAAATTTTAGAAGGTATAGATATATATGAAAAATAGTTTCATGCCAAATATTTATAATTTTATCATAAATACATTCATATCCTCTCGGTGAGGATAAAAAATAATATATATTTATGTCTCCAAAAATAATATTAGCAGCCTAGAAAAATCTAGATGTATATACATTTATCCCAAAATAATTAAAGTTTACAAAATAAATTCTAATCGACTTGACCTCCACTAGACTATATTGCTGGTGAAATAGATGTAAGGACAATCTAAAAAATAAAACTGCTAGATTAGATCATTAAAAAGAATATGAAATATTAAAATATGAGAAGTGAGTACGACTACTCAATGAGCGGATAAATAAATAATAAAGGGAGAATAGACAAAGTTTTAATACTTAATAATACCACATAATATACTAAAATAAGTTAGCTGGATAAATATAATCATTTTAAATATTATTGTCAAGCTAGAATAAAAACCGTCGAAAATATTTATCCAACAACATAAAAATTCATATAGGATTTGATACACTCATAATATATTTCTTATGGATAATGTTGACATCTCAGATGCAATAAATAAAAATGATAATAGTTTGAGAGCGATGCTGAAATCTTGGACTCTATAATGACAATATTGGCTTAAGAGCAAATAAAATTATATTGGTCATATACCTGTGCAGAGCTACTCCAAAGGGCAACCATCTAATATACATCCAAAGACTATATGTATATCAAGTGCTATTCCAAAGATAGTATAAATATAAGCTGAACTAAAAATGAATCACCTATTATCAAGGTGTTATATGATCGATGCATATACAGAGTGTAGTCGGCTATTTAATCAGTTATAATATAAAATTCTTTTCATTTATTTGAAAAGCATAAATATACCATTATTCATTCCTATTTTTCTACAATAAAATATTTTCACATATAGATATAACTTTAATACAGTACCAATGTTATAAATTTATCCACATTTTTCTACAATAAAATAATATCACATATAGATATAACTTTAATAAAATACCAGTGTTATAAATTTATGCACTCATCTTTACTAAAGACAGAATAAAGTCTAGATAGTTGGAGTACCTTTAGGATCTAAAGTAAGAGTTGGATCCTCTCCTAAAATTATAGAAAATATAAAGTATTAAGAACAAGAATTTAAATCCTGAAATGCCAATATAGAATGTAAAATGCATGATTAATTTTCGAAAATTTTAATAAAAATACGGCAATATTTCAGCATAAACTAGATTTTTTTTCCCAAATTTTTACAAGCTCAACAAACTCAACAACACTTAATATTAATCACAAATAATTCAAAAATGCCCATTTGGAGCCTTCAACGGCATATTTATAAAAATTCCACCATTCTCCGTTTATCTATACTCTTCCATTCTAACCATATATTTCATTTCATTCAATACACCCATTTAACTTCTTTCCGACATTAAATTTCAATTTTTCCAATACCAGTATACAACCTAATAATTATCATAGAACCAAGATTACTAATACATATTTTTAGTTATAATAATACCATAACTATTTAAAAAATAAACATCAAATCTCTAAGACAAGGTGAAATCATCCTTTTAATATCTTTCACTTACAATAATTAAAAACCTATTATAACAAAAATAACTCATTGAACAAGACTCCTAAATGAAGAATAATCAATTCATAAATCAACATTTAACCCTTCATAATCTCAAATCATAAAAATCACTATATAATATACTAAAAAAATATATAAAACTTAAGAAATCTAGAAAGAAAATGAGAGAAATTACCTATTAAAGCTTGATATCCAAGAGAGAGGAAAATATATTTTAGATTAGAATTTTTTATTGAAATAAACTAAAATAAAAATTGATTTGGGGTTTTAGTTTAGATTGAAGGATTAAAATGGAAGATGGAGAGAAGATAAGAGATTAAAAGAAAAATTTTATATATATATAATATGAAGAGGGGGGAGGGGATAGCTCCTGAAACCAGAGGAAGGAGATGAGGATTTAAAATGCTCTCTATATTTTTTTATTAAAAAAAAAAAAAAAAACTAGTGGGTCCCTCTTCTTGTTTTTATCTTATATAAAGGGTTGTATAACATTCTAATCCAAAACAAAGATCCTCTTGTACTAAATCCTACAATAATAACATACTAAAACAAAAAACCAGAAGAAAACTTAGAAAAGAAAAAAAAATAGATTGAAGAAAAGCATAGTTGATTGACCAAGTTAATAGCCTCATCAAAACAGTTTTGATGAGAAGCTGACGAGATCAATATTTCTTCGTAGCCTAAGATTGACGAGAAGCTATTCGGAGATAGATCATGCAAGACTCTTGTTAATAAGACAAAAAAGGAAGGTGGGGCCATTAGCTTAAAAAAAAAAAAAAGTGGTTCAATCCTCTTCTTGCTCTGGTTTCGTGAGCAAGCAAGCAGGCCAATCCCTTTTGTTTTTAAAAAGAAAAAAAATCTTTTCTTAATCTCTCATCTCTTCTCCATTGTAATACCCGGCTAGACTCCGGTATCGGAATTCCTACCGTCCGGTGGAATCTCGGATGTCGGAGACCTCTAGAAGGGCAAAACCACGTTTTGATAAAATGTTTTAATGTGTTTTATGTTTTAAGCATGAAAGAAAATGAGTTTTTGCACGAAAACAACATTGGAGGAAAACTCAGGTTCGGCCGCCGAACCCCAAGTTCGGCCGCCGAACATACAGGCATTTCGGGTGTGCCTTAGGCCCCCGAAGGCATAAGTGAGGAAGTCCAGGTTCGGCCGCCGAACCTCAAGTTCGGCCGCCGAACATGGTATGCATGCGGAGGCACGTTCGGCCCTGAACATGGTATGCATGCGGAGGCACGTTCGGCCCCCGAACGTGGCCTGGCCAGCCACTATAAAAGGGTCCCTTAGCCGAAAACGGGCGACCTTTTTCCCCATTTTCGGCCAAGGTGAGCTCTCCGCCGTCCCTCACAAATCTTTGATGTTTTTCCTCTAGATCTTTCAAGATTTTCATTTGTTTTAACTTTGTTTTGAAGATTTGAGCTTTTGAGCAGAGTTTTGGAGCTTGGAAGTTCAAGAACCCAATCTCTCCCACCTCTGAGTTTTAGGTCGTCTCTCTCTCGATCTTCAAGAGGTAAGAGCCGATCTTAAGCTCATTGCATGTTTTAAGTAAGTTTTAAGTGGATCTATGGGTTAGAATGCATGTTTAGGTTATGGTTATGTTTATGGGTATAAATGTATGTTCATGAACAATGTGGATGCTTGATGTGTTGTAGATGGGGTTTATGATGGTTTGAGGCCCCCTAGGAACATGTATGCTTGTGTATGAGTGTTGTAGAATAGGTTTGATGCATGTTTGGAAGGTTGGGAGGCGAAATGTGCAAAAGGAGCCAAGTTTCTGCCCTTTGGCAGAAACCAGGTTCGGCAGCCGAAGGACTTTCGGCCGCCGAACATGGTTGGGGAGGCAAGCCTTTCGGCTGCCGAAGCCTGCCCCCGAAAGGAGACTTTCGTCTCTGTCTGGGAGTTTCGGCCGCCGAAAGTGCCGCCGAACATGCATGAGTTTCGTCTCTGTCTGGGAGTTTCGGCCGCCGAAGGTGCCGCCGAACCTGCCTGACTTTCGGCTCTGGAGGGACTTTCGGCCGTCGAACCTGCCGCCGAAAGTGCCCTGTCCAGGCCTCCTTTGCATGTTTTTCTATGGTTGTTTCATGATGTTTTAGGGGATTTTGGGGAGTAGTTTACAGTTATGTTCAGGTGTGTTTGGTCCCTCATTTGAGTCCACCTGTGTAGGTTCGGACCCGAGGAACCGAGGACCCCAGCAGTGAGTCCAGCTGCTTCGGTGTTGTCAGAGTCAGCCAGAGGTGAGTGGAACTAAACTTAATCTTTTAAATTAAATGTTTTATCATGTTTCATGCATCATGATTATGCAATAGGATGATTGCATTAGTTTCACGAATATGCCGCATTGCATCGATTGTTGTTGATGTGGGTGAATGTTGGATGACCCAATTAGTCCATGACAGGAAGACCAGGACCCCATTCTACGGCCTGACACAGAGTAAAGAAAGACCAGGACCCCATTCTACGGCCTGGCACGGTTATAGGACTCGAAGACCAGGAGCCCAGAGGAGGTCCTGGGGCAATGGTAAGTAATGTATGTTATGACAGGAAGACCAGGACCCCATGCTACGGCCTGGCACAGAGTTAGCTTGGACTAATTGGTGACAAGTTCACCCAACCCTTATGTGAATTGTCTGTGTTATGATGCATTTCATAGAGCATAGTGTTAATATGTTTTATAGTTCTGCTCACTGGGCTTTTAGCTCACCCCTCACCCTTTACCCCCAGGCTTGCAGGTGCAGTATAGAGCAGGAGTCCGGATAGAGTAAAGAAGTCATGGTTATGTAATAGCTAGCAATGGACATGATCAAATTGTAATTGTAATGTCTTAATTAGTATAGATATGTAATGAGATGATGTTTATGGAAGTTAGAGGTGTGCTTGACCATAGATTGTTGTTATCCCTTTTATTACATGATCCTAGAGATCTTTATGATGTTTATGTAAACCAACTCAACACATGTTATGTCACCCATTAGGGGCACTGAAGAGATCCCACAGAGGGATCAATGTTATGTTAATGTATATGCACAGGTTGAGTTTGGTTGATGTATATGGAAAGAAAAGTTTTAATTTTTATGTATGTTGTTGATCATGTATGGGATTAAACAGGTTCACAGGATGCATGTTAGGCTTGCTACGGGTCCCGGCGGCCTTAAGCCGACCTGGATCCTAGCGCCAGTAGCGGTCCGATTTTCGGGTCGTTACAGAATGGTATCAGAGCCCTAGGTTCATATGGTCGGACCTAAAGTGTCAGGCTCATAGATGTTATAGAAGGTCAAGCACAATAGGAAAGATCATGTCCACTAGGATAGGATGTTGAGTCCTGTCTTGTATGATGATGTGAAATGCCATGATAATATGCATGTGCATTAATGATATGCTATGATATGTGATGTGTGTAACGCCCCGGAAATCCGGACCGCTACCGGTCAAGGGTTCGAGCAGTGGGGGAGGCGACCTAATTCCCAGAGGAAGGAATTGGGCCAAATCCACTCGGGCTAGGGTGGGCCGTAATGGCTCCCCCGAGGGACAAATCCTGCCTGGAACCCGTGAGGGTGAAGGGATGTTAAGAGCTGCTCACGACGCCAGTGGAAAGCCCGAGGTGGCAAGAGGCCAGGCGAGGGATAGCCCTGGGCCGTGAGCGGTAACAGTGCCGGGGTTCACGTCCGGGCTGTTACATAAAAAGGCGCCTTTTTATTATGTAACAGCCCGGCCCCTTTCGACCGGCCCTGTTACCGCTCACAGTGGCTGGGCCCAGAGGAAGGTCTCGGGCTGTGAGCGGTAACAGGGCCGGTCGAAAGGGGCCGGGCTGTTACAATGTGTGTGATGAGGGTTCATGTGTGCCCACATGAACCATATGATGCTAATGTTTGCTTGTTATGTGCTGTCTTTCAAAAAACAGGATGAGGGGAACTCGTCGATCGGCACGATTGACTGGAGTGCCACCTGAGGATGAGGGCACGAGCGCCCGTCCTCCAGCATTGCCTAGGGCAATGTCTAGTAGGTCTAGCAGAGAAAGAGCAGTAAGAGACCCTAGAAGGTCTTTGGATCTAGGTAGGAGCAGATCAGTGAGGGGAACAGTTTAGGGAGGAATGTTAGAGGACATGGGGGATGATTTGGATGTAGAGCAGAGGAGGGATGGCAATCTGGGAGTTAACATGTCAGAAGAGGGAATGGGAGAATCCCAAGGAGGCACTCAGGCCTCGGGATTTTTTCAGCCACCCCACTACCCACACTTCTCACAAAATCCTGGGTATTCGATGGGAGGCACATCAGATTACCATAGCTTCACCCCTTATCCCACACAGATGCCATACCCACCATACTACCCACCATATTCACAATACCCAATGTATCCACCCCCACCTTACTATCCAAATCCAACAAACCCTACCTCAGAAAATGTTGCACCACCTCCACCACCTACAGAACCAGCAGCCCCAATTACTCAACCTTCGAGACCTAGCTCAGCCAGTGGGAGCAAGGTCAAGATGACTGAATACATGAAGCTGGGTGCTCCCCAGTTTGAGTCAGGTGATGACCCGTTTGTGTATCTTGAGAGGGTCAAGACTATTACAGAGGAGTTAGGGGCGGATGACAGTAGAGCCATTCAGATGGCTGGGTTCACATTAAAATGCAAGAAAGCCCGAGAGTGGTTTAAGAGTTATGTGAGCCCGAGGGTGGAAAGCTTGTCTTGGGAAGAGTTTGCAAACGAGTTTGCAGGATGGGCTTTTCCTGATAGTTCAAGGGAGTTGAAGATGATAGAGTTTGAACAGTTGAGGCAGACAGAGGATATGAGTGTAGAGGAGTACATCGACAGATTCTTGGAGCTGTTGCCTTTTGCTGGGCAGAGTCTGGATACAGATTCGAAGAAGTCAAGGAGGTATGTCATGAAACTTCATTCCAGATATTCCTTCTTGATCCAGTCCGTGGACAGGGAGAGCTTCCATGCCATAGTAGATATGGCCAGGAAGATGGAGGCCAGTGCCATCATTCAGGGGACAGTTAAGCAGACAGTGGCACAGTCTTCTGGTTCTAAAACTCCGGGTGGGGGAAGGTTAGATCCCTCTACCCTGAGTGCAGCAGCTTCAGGCAGCAAGAGATGGGGTAAGCCCAAGGGTAAGAAGAATAAGTTCTGGAGTAAAGTCAAGTCTAGTCTGGGATTTGGGAGTGGCTCAAGCTCTGGTGCAGATAATGCAGTTTGTGCGAAGTGTGGTAGGCCACACAAGGGAGTATGTCGGTTTGGGACGAACGCCTGCTTCAGATGTGGTCAGGAGGGGCATATGGCTCGAGAATGTCCAAGAGCAGTCCCGATGGCTCAGTCCCAGCAGACAGCCTCAGGCAGTGTAGCGCAGCCAGCAGCTCCAGCCATGACTCAGGCCAGTGGCAGAGGCAGAGGCAGAGGGGCAGCCTCTTCTTCAGCGGGTTTCAGAGGTGAAGGTCCATCAGCTCCAGCACGGATCTTCACAATGACACAGCAGGAGGCAGATGCATCTAACACCGTGGTGGCAGGTAACTTAATCATTGGTTGTTCAGATGTGTATGCCTTGATGGACCCTGGTGCATCTCATTCTTTTATCGCTCCGAGAGCCGTGGGGAGGTTGGGTCTGATGACTTCTGGGATAGAGTGTCCTCTCTGGGTCAGTGGACCCAAGTGTGATCCATCAGTGGCAGAGTCAGTCTGCCAGTGTAGTCCATCTTCGGGTCGTTACATCCATCTTCCATTTTAATCTTTATATCTAAAAAAAAACCCTAAGTCAATTATTATTTTAGTTCAATTAAAAACCCTAACCTAAAACTCATTTTCCTCTCTCTTGGATATCAAGTTTTAATAGGTAAATTTCTCTCTTATTTTTTTTTATAGATTTCCTAAGTTTTATGTATTTCTTTAGTATATTACATAGAGATTTGTATGATTTGAGATTATGGAAGAGTTAAATATCATTTTATAGGTTGATTATTTTTTGTTTAGGGATTTTGTTCAATGAGATATTTTTATTATAACAGGTTTCTAATTATTGTAAGAGGGAGGTATAAAAAGGAGGATTTCACTATATATTTGAGATTTGAGGTTTATTTTCTTAAATAGTTATTATATGATTAGAACTAAAAATATGAATTGAGTAATTTTAGATTTATGACAATTATTGGGTTGTATATTAATATTAGAAAAGTTGGAAGTTGGTGTTAGTAATATGCTCTATAGCCGATCTATTGGTTGTAGTCGGATATTATTGTTCATATATTTTAAGTATTTAAATATAATTTTATAAACGCAGTTATTTATTTTTAGTGTTAATTTAATTGAACCTTGAGTAAAGATAAAATCCATAAGACTATATTATCATGCAAACAAAATTATATGCGGTTATAATTGTGAGATTCCTATTGCATTTAAGTAACATCTCTAAATATTCATGATCGATGTGCTTATCATGATTGGACAATGATTAGAGTTGTTGAGACTAGTACATATTATGTTTTTTCCTTTTAGAGGAAACAACTGATCTCATAAGTTGATATATGTGAGATATCTAGAACTAACATATAGGTGCTTATTTTATAAATAAGTGCATTGAACTGACCCGCCTGAGAAATCCATATGTAAAATAACCTGTGTCTATGGATTATTCAAGTGATCCTTTAACTTGAAATCAATAAATAATCTTATATAGGAACTTTTATGTTTTGATTTATTGCTTCGTTTATGAGTAACAAATGTGGATGAATTGGATGTATTAGGAAGGTATTTATGTGATTGAAATATGATTCATCACCCTGTATTAAATTAGAGAATGTCTCATTTGTTCTCTGCTAGTATTAATCATGAAATAATTGCGCAAGATGGAATAAAATTAGCAAATGAGATTTAAAATTTTATTTAACAGGTCAATAGCTAATAAATGAGAATTAATATGATTTACTATTGCAGACACATTCCATACGTCAAATGTTAAATCGGGATATTTGTGATGAATGAATATTAATTATACTGACAAACTATGCAATGAAAGGTTAATTAATGAGTTAATTATATTTGGATAGTCTTGACATGTTGCTAGATGATATTCTTGACCTCCAAATTAATTAATGAGTTAATTATATTTGTTGCAAACATATTTGCAATTTAATGGGTCACACACACAAAGAATTGTATGAAAAAATAAAATGAAAAATTAAATCAAGTAGGACTTGATTGCATATAAATTGACATTATGATAAAATTGTAATATGAAAGAATTATGATTTTAATTTAATTAATTAAGGTTGATTGAACACACTGAAAGGTTCTGCTCTTGCCTAATTAATTTTCCTCCCAAACAAGCAGTTCGGTCTTTTGGCCTTGAGTTACGTGCTCAATCTAGGCGAAATGCAACTAGCATTGGTGCACGTTGGCTGAGGAATTCACATGGACAAAGTACCAATGATGGGGATATTGGCAACTGGAATCACAGTGAGGTTGGTGGATTTTTTAATCCTTTATTTAAAAATCAAGAGCCTGATATTGGAAATAATGTAACGGGTACGGTGGATAAAGAGGGGGTGCATGTCCCGGATGCTGATGGGGTGCAGGTTGTTGGAAATGATGGACTTGTGGTTTCAAAAACTAAAAGAAAGCGTTTGGGTCAGGATCAACCAAGTGGGGCCTAGGATTTTGCTTCTTCAACAAGCATGTCTAATGATCCAAGGAAAACTTCATCGGCCGGTCTTGTTAATCAGACCCGCCGGAGGAAATGAGTACGCTTAGTTGGAACTGCCGTGGGTTGGGGAATCCACGAGCACTCAGTTGTTGGAATTCTATGTGAGAGATAGGAGACTAACTTTTATTTTTTTAATAGAAATATTTTGTTTGTCTTCAAAAATTTCTGAAATAAAGACTCATTTGGGTTATGATGACTTTGTAGCTGTTGATTGTATAGGGCATAGTGGGGGCTTGGCGTTACTCTGGCGCTCAGTCTCTCATGTTTTTGTTTTGAATTTATTTTCACATTGTATTGATGTTGAAATTTTTATTGACAGTATTGATTCTCGGAGGCTTACGGGTTTTTATGGTCAGCCTAATCGCTTGAGATGAAATGGAACTTGGAAGCTCCTTCATAACTTAAGGGATTGTAGCCCCTTACCTTAGGTTTGTTTTGATGATTTTAATGATTT